>NW_027141078.1:277823-282823 GCF_036365525.1 Heterodontus francisci
TGTACCCGTCCTGGGAGTGCCCGATGCTGACACTGGGTATAAAGTGGGGGTAGGGGGTTTACACTGTCAGGGTAATGTAGAGGGAGCTCTGTATTGTACCCGTCCTGGGAGTGCTCGATGCTGACACTGGGTAATAAAGTGGGGGTAGGGGGTTTACACTGTCAGGGTAATGTAGAGGGAGCTCTGTATCGTACCCGAGCTCTGATGTGAGACTGGCAGCTGGTGAGTAAGTGGACTGACCTGCGGTTCTCCCTTTCCTCTGGTGCCACAGGGCGGAGGAGTACCATCCTGAGGAGGAGCTGAGGAGAGCGGCGAGCGAGTTTCTCGAGAAAGTGGACGACCCAAAGCTGGAGAGCTCGGAGGTGAGTGCGAGGCGGAGGCTGTTGGGGCACGAGGGGAGTGAGGGGGGGTGGGCATAGGGAGTTAACTCACTTCCCAGGACGCTGCTGTGACCAATTCAGGCCGTTCGGCCCATCAAGTGCGTACTGGGGTTTGCACTGCGCACGTGCAGCATCCCTAATACCTTGGGCCCTGTTCCCAATCTCCCTGTCAGTTCATTCACCAGTCAGTGGCTTTAGGGACTCCACTCTCAGTCCTGTCTCAGAGTCAGAAGGACGTTGGCTTAGATATCCACTCGAGAGTCACGGGCCCCATAATCGCAGGCCTTAGTGCTGAGGGAGAGCTGCACTGTCGGAGGGTCAGTGCTGAGGGAGTGCCGCACTGTCGGAGGGTCAGTGCTGAGGGAGTGCCGCACTGTCGGAGGGTCAGTGCTGAGGGAGTGCCGCACTGTCGGAGGGTCAGTGCTGAGGGAGTGCCGCACTGTCGGAGGGTCAGTGCTGAGGGAGTGCCGCACTGTCGGAGGGTCAGTGCTGAGGGAGTGCCGCACTGTCGGAGGGTCAGTACTGAGGGAGGGTCAAAGGGAGCCTACGTCCGGGTGAACTTCACGCAGGCCGGGTTTGAAGCCTGGCGTTTCCTGCCCTCGAGGGAGGGAGGGAGAGAGAGGAGCCAGCATCTCTGACTGACCCCTTGTCTCCTTTCTGTTCTCTCTGCGTCTCCTTTTCACCTCCCCTCGCCCCCTATAGTTTGTGAAATTCCTCCGGCAGATCGGAGACGGGGAGCTGACGTTCGAGGACGACCGGTTGTCTCTCCGAGCCGGGCACGGGGAGGGCCGGGCCGAGGCGCGAGCCGAGCAGTGGGCAGCCGAGTTCGCACAGGAACAGCAACAGGTAGGCCGAGGTCTCGCGCGCCCCCCAAGTCCTCCAGACACCAGCCTCCCCTCCCCCCCCCCCACCCCCCACTCTGCCTCCCGGGGGGCTCGCCCCGCGCTGAGTTACCGTCAGGTTCCCATTTGGGTGACGTGCGGGAGCTGGGGCGCCTGGAACAGGGCCTGAGGAGCCTCGGGCCTGCTTTTTGTCCTATTTGTCTTTTTTTTTCCATTTGCCCAGCTCTTCTTCACTCCCCTTCCCTTCCCTCCCGCAGCAGGCCCTGGGACAGAAGTCAGACGCCTGGTGGACGAGTTCTCTGCCGGGGGACGGCGCCTCTCTCCGGACGCGGAATACCGTCACGCGAAAGCTGCCGTCGAGGTGAGGCCTGCTGCATGCAATCTCCTGGCGCGTGAGGGAATGGGGGAGGCCTGCCTCGCCCGGGAGGGAAAGGGAGGTGAATGTTCCTTGTGAGGTGAAAACTGATCTCTCTCTCTCTCTCTCTCTCTCTCCCCTCCTCCCCATCTGTCTTCCCTCACTCGGCAGTCGGACGTGGATTTCTGGGATAAGCTCCAGGCGGAGTGGGAGGAAATGGCTCAGAGGGACGCAGAATCCCATCCTTGGCTGTCTGAATTCGATCAAGTCCTGGCCGCCTCCTACGATAAGGTACGTGGGTTTCGATCCCTCAATATTCTTGGGCACAACCTGGCATTTAGTGCCCCGTCCCGAATTGCCCCTTGAGAAGGTGGTGGTGAGCCACCTTCTTGAACCGCTGCAGTCCGTGTGGGGTAGGTACACCCCACAGTGCTGTTAGGAAGGAGTTCCAAGATTTTGACCCAGCGACAGCGAAGGAACGGCCGATATAGTTCCAAGTCAGGATGGTGTGTGACTCGGAGGGGAACTTGCAGGTGGTGGTGTTCCCATTGCGTCTGCTGCCTCTCCTTCTAGGTGGTAGAGGTCGCGGGTTTGGAAGATGCTGTCGAAGGAGCCTTGGTGCGTTGCTGCAGTGCATCTTGTAGATGGTACACACTGCTGCCACTGTGCTTCGGTGGTGGAGGGAGTGAATGTTTGTGGCTGCTTTGTCCTGGATGGTGTCGAGCTGCACCCATCCAGGCAAGTGGAGAGTATTCCATCACACTCCTGACTTGTGCCTTGTAGATGGTGGACAGGCTTTGGGGAGTCAGGAGGTGAGTTACTCGCCTCAGGATTCCTAGCCTCTGACCTGCTCTTGTAGCCACGGTATTTATATGGCTACTCCAGTTCAGTTTCTGCTCAATGGTAGCCCCCAGGATGTTGATAGTGGGGGGATTCAGCGATGGTAGTGCCGTTGAATGTCAAGGGGAGATGGTTAGATTCTCTCTTGTTGGAGATGGTCATTGCCTGGCACTTGTGTGGCGCGAATGTTACTTGCACTTATCAGCCCAAGCCTGGATATTGTCCAGGTCTTGCTGCATTTCTACACGGACTGCTTCAGTATCTGAGGAGTCGCGAATGGTGCTGAACATTGTGCAATCATCAGCGAACATCCCCATTTCTGACCTTATGATTGAAGGAAGGTCATTGATGAAGCAGCTGAAGATGGTCGGGCCTAGGACACTACCCTGAGGAACTCCTGCAGTGACGTCCTGGAGCTCAGACGATTGACCTCCAACAACCACAACCATCTTCCTTTGCGCTAGGTATGACTCCAGCCAGCGGAGGGTTTTCCTCCTGATTCCCATTGCCCTCAGTTTTGCTCGGGCTCCTCGATGCCACACTCGGTCAAATGCTGCCTTGATGTCAAGGGCAGTCACTCTCACCTCACCTCTGGAGTTCAGCTCTTTTGTCCATGTTTGAACCAAGGCTGTAATGAGGTCAGGAGCTGAGTGGCCCTGGCGGAACCCAAACTGAACGTCACTGAGCAGGTTGTTGCTGAGCAAGTGCCGCTTGATGGCACTATCGATGACACCTTCCATCACTTTACTGATGACTGAGAGGAGGCTGATGGGGCGGTAATCGGCCGGGTTGGACTTGTCCTGCTTTTTGTGTACAGGACATACCTGGGCAATTTTCCACATTGCAGGGTCGATGCCAGTGTTGTAGCTGTACTGGAACAGCTTGGCTAGGGGCGCGGCAAGTGCTGGAGCACAAGTCTTCTGAGCCTGTGTATTAACTTTCTGCACACGGACACCCGAATCCCTCTGCCAGCATTTAAAATCTTTCTCGCGATTTAAACAAACGAAACAAAAATCTGCTTTCTGAATCGTCGAACCGAAGTGAATAAACCTCGCACTTGCCCACATTAAAGAGGCGTGCGAGATTGTGAGAGGTTTGGCTAAAGGTAGACGAGGAATAGCTGTTCCCGTTCGCTGATGGTACAGGGACTGGGGGTGGCGGGGGGGGGGGGGTGCGGAGAGACACAAATTGAGTATATATTGGTTATGCTTTGGGCGCCCCGCTTGTCGTCAGGCCCCGGGCCTGGCTCGCCACACAGGAGGTCCTCGGGGTATGTGACCGGCTTCCGTCCTGCGGGCGGGCCTCGCAAACCGTCCGCTTGGTCCCCGGGGTCAGCTTGGTGTGGTCCCACGCCTGTCTGGCGAGTCGACCCGAAAGTGGGAGCTGCTTTCCCTCTGCGTGGATCGAGCTCTGCACCGAGGAGCGGATTATCTGTCCTCGTGGACCCGAGGTGGAAGCATTTGCCAACCTAATTCCAGTGGAGCGCTATTCAGTGTGGTCAGGCGCAGAGGGGGCAACACCCAGTCCCATGACTTCAGTTGACTTGAGGACAAAAGCAGGCACTGCGCTCGATCTGAGAGGCTGAATGGGCTGGCTCTGTGCCGGCGTTGACCGGAGTCAGAGGCCCGTGAGTCGAAATCCCCTCCATCCTGGCCCGCTTTCATGGCTTCTTTCTGCTTCTTCCCCCCCCCCACCCCGGTGCAGGGTTACACATTCGAGGAGCAGAATCCGATGAGGGATCACCCGCATCCCTACGAGGAGGGCCTGCGGAGGCTGCAAGAGGGCGACCTTCCCAACGCGGTCCTGCTCTTTGAGGCAGCGGTGCAGCAGAACAGCGTACACATGGAGGTGAGGGGGTAGGGGAGGGAGATGAGGTGGGGGGGGGGGGGGTGGTGCGGCTGGGGGTGTGCGGGGACAGGCCATGAGGCGCCCCCTCGGTGCTGACCCTCCGACAGTGCGGCGCCCCCTCGGTGCTGGCCCTCCGACAGTGCGGCGCCCCCTCGGTGCTGGCCCCTCCGACAGTGCGGCGCCCCCCTCGGTGCTGGCCCTCCGACAGTGCGGCGCCCCCTCGGTGCTGGCCCTCCGACAGTGCGGCGCCCCCTCGGTGCTGGCCCTCCGACAGTGCGGCGCCCCCTCGGTGCTGACCGTCCAACAGTGCGGCGCCCCCTCGATACTCAGCAATTGGAGAGTGTCGTCCTCAGAGCTCAGGTTTCTGGAGAGGGACTTGGACCCACGTCCCCCTGACCGGTGAATGCGTACTCAGGGTTCAGGGAACAACTCAGTGATTGAACGGGGTGTTTTGGGGCTGATGCCCCACAGGTGGTTTAAACCCTGAGCTGACTCTCTGTTCCCCCCCGCCCGCCAGGCCTGGCAGTACCTGGGGACAACCCAAGCCGAGAATGAGCAAGAACACGCAGCCATCAGTGCTCTCCGCAGGTAAGGTCAAAGCGGGGTGAGAGCCAGGTGAATCTTTGCCTGGTGAATGTAGAGGGAGCTCTGTATCGTACCCGTCCTGGGAGTGCCCGATGCTGGCACTGGGTATAAAGTGGGGTCGGGGGTTTACACTGTCAGGGTAATGTGGAG
>NW_027141078.1:287823-335323 GCF_036365525.1 Heterodontus francisci
CTCTCTCTCTGGGGTTTGAGACCAGTTGGTCAGGGGGTAATGGTGGTGATGTCTCTCTCTCTCTCTCTCTTTCTCTGGGGTTTGAGACCAGTTGGTCAGGTGTAATGGTGGTGATGTCTCTCTCTCTCTCTCTCTCTCTGGGGTTTGAGACCAGTTGGTCAGGTGTAATGGTGATGATGTCTCTCTCTCTCTCTCTCTCTCTGGGGTTTGAGACCAGTTGGTCAGGGGTAATGGTGGTGATGTCTCTCTCTCTCTCTCTCTCTCTCTCTCTGGGGTTTGAGACCAGTTGGTCAGGTGTAATGGTGGTGATCTCTCTCTCTCTCTCTCTCTCTCTCTCTGGGGTTTGAGACCAGTTGGTCAGGTGTAATGATGGTGATGTCTCTCTCTCTCTCTCTCACTGGGGTTTGAGACCAGTTGGTCAGTTGTAATGGTGGTGATGTCTCTCTCTCTCTCTCTCACTGGGGTTTGAGACCAGTTGGTCAGGTGTAATGGTGGTGATGTCTCTCTCTCTCTCTGGGTTTGAGACCAGTTGGTCAGGGGTAATGGTGGTGATGTCTCTCTCTCTCTCTCTCCTCTCTCTCTCTCTCTCGGGTTTGAGACCAGTTGGTCAGGTGTAATGGTGGTGATGTCTCTCTCTCTCTCTGGGGTTTGAGACCAGTTGGTCAGGGGTAATGGTGGTGATGTCTCTCTCTCTCTCTCTCTTTCTCTGGGGTTTGAGACCAGTTGGTCAGGTGTAATGGTGGTGATGTCTCTCTCTCTCTCTCTCTCTGGGGTTGAGACCAGTTGGTCAGGTGTAATGGTGATGATGTCTCTCTCTCTCTCTCTCTCTGGGGTTTGAGACCAGTTGGTCAGGGGTAATGGTGGTGATGGTCTCTCTCTCTCTCTCTCTCTCTCTCTGGGGGTTTGAGACCAGTTGGTCAGGTGTAATGTTGGTGATCTCTCTCTCTCTCTCTCTTTCTCTGGGGTTTGAGAAACAGTTGGTCAGGTGTAATGGTGGTGATCTCTCTCTCTCTCTCTCTCTCTCTGGGTTTGAGACCAGTTGGTCAGGTGTAATGGTGGTGATGTCTCGCTCTCTCTCTCTCTCTCTCTCTGGGGTTTGAGACCAGTTGGTCAGGGTAATGTATGTGGTGATGTCTCTCTCTCTCTCTCTCTCTCTGGGGTTTGAGACCAGTTGGTCAGGTGTAATGGTGGTGATGTCTCTCTCTCTCTCTCTGGGGTTTGAGACCAGTTGGTCAGGTGTAATGGTGGTGATCTCTCTCTCTCTCTCTCTCTCTGGGGTTTGAGACCAGTTGGTCAGGTGTAATGGTGGTGATGTCTCTCTCTCTCTCTCTCTCTCTCTGGGGTTTGAGACCAGTTGGTCAGGGGTAATGGTGGTGATGTCTCTCTCTCTCTCTCTCTCTCTGGGGTTTGAGACCAGTTGGTCAGGGGGTAATGGTGGTGATGTCTCTCTCTCTCTCTCTCTCTCTCTCGGGTTTGAGACCAGTTGGTCAGGGGTAATGGTGGTGATGTCTCTCTCTCTCTCTCTCTCTCTCTCTCTCTCTCTCTCGGGTTTGAGACCAGTTGGTCAGGTGTAATGGTGGTGATCTCTCTCTCTCTCTCTCTCTCTCTGGGGTTTGAGACCAGTTGGTCAGGGGTAATGGTGGTGATGTCTCTCTCTCTCTCTCTCTCTCTCTCTCTCTTGGGTTTGAGACCAGTTGGTCAGGTGTAATGGTGGTGATCTCTCTCTCTCTCTCTCTCTCTGGGGTTTGAGACCAGTTGGTCAGGGGTAATGGTGGTGATGTCTCTCTCTCTCTCTCTCTCTCTCTCTCTCTCTCTCGGGTTTGAGACCAGTTGGTCAGGGGTAATGGTGGTGATGTCTCTCTCTCTCTCTCTCTCTCTCTCTCTGGGGTTTGAGACCAGTTGGTCAGGGGTAATGGTGGTGATGTCTCTCTCTCTCTCTCTCTCTCTCTCTGGGGTTTGAGACCAGTTGGTCAGGGGTAATGGTGGTGATGTCTCTCTCTCTCTCTCTGGGGTTTGAGACCAGTTGGTCAGGTGTAATGGTGGTGATCTCTCTCTCTCTCTCTCTCTTTCTCTGGGGTTTGAGACCAGTTGGTCAGGTGTAATGGTGGTGATCTCTCTCTCTCTCTCTCTCTCTCTCTGGGGTTTGAGACCAGTTGGTCAGGTGTAATGGTGGAGATCTCTCTCTCTCTCTCTCTCTTTGGGGTTTGAGACCAGTTGGTCAGGGGTAATGGTGGTGATCTCTCTCTCTCTCTCTCTCTCTCTCTCTCTCTCTCTCAGGTTTGAGACCAGTTGGTCAGGTGTAATGGTGGTGATGTCTCTCTCTCTCTCTGGGGTTTGAGACCAGTTGGTCAGGGGTAATGGTGGTGATGTCTCTCTCTCTCTCTCTCTCTTTCTCTGGGGTTTGAGACCAGTTGGTCAGGTGTAATGGTGGTGATGTCTCTCTTTGTCTCTCTCTCTGGGTTTGAGACCAGTTGGTCAGGTGTAATGGTGGTGATGTCTCTCTCTCTCTCTCTCTGGGGTTTGAGACCAGTTGGTCAGGTGTAATGGTGGTGATGTCTCTCTCTCTCTCTCTCTCTCTCTCACTGGGGTTTGAGACCAGTTGGTCAAGTGTAATGGTGGTGATGTCTCTCTCTCTCTCTCTCTCCCTCTCTCTCTCACTGGGGTTTGAGACCAGTTGGTCAGGGGTAATGGTGGTGATGTCTCTCTCTCTCTCTCTCTCTCTGTCGGGTTTGAGACCAGTTGGTCAGGGGTAATGGTGGTGATGTCTCTCACTCTCTCTCTCTCTCTCTCTCTCTCTGGGGTTTGAGACCAGTTGGTCAGGGGTAATGGTGGTGATGTCTCTCTCTCTCTCTCTCTGGGGTTTGAGACCAGTTGGTCAGGTGTAATGGTGGTGATGTCTCTCTCTCTCTCTCTCTCTCTCTCAGGATTGAGACCAGTTGGTCAGGTGTAATGGTGGTGATGTCTCTCTCTCTCTCTGGGGTTTGAGACCAGTTGGTCAGGTGTAATGGTGGTGATCTCTCTCTCTCTCTCTCTCTCTCTCTCTGGGGTTTGAGACCAGTTGGTCAGGGGTAATGGTGGTGATGTCTCTCTCTCTCTCTCTCGGGTTGAGACCAGTTGGTCAGGTGTAATGGTGGTGATCTCTCTCTCTCTCTCTCTCTCTCTCTGGGGTTAGAGACCAGTTGGTCAGGGGTAATGGTGCTGATGTCTCTCTCTCTCTCTGGGGTTTGAGACCAGTTGGTCAGGGGTAATGGTGGTGATGTCTCTCTCTCTCTCTCTCTCTTTCTCTGGGTTTGAGACCAGTTGGTCAGGTGTAATGGTGGTGATGTCTCTCTCTGCTCTCTCTCTCTGGGGTTTGAGACCAGTTGGTCAGGTGTAATGGTGGTGATCTCTCTTTCTCTCTCTCTCTCTCTCTGCGGTTTGAGACCAGTTGGTCAGGTGTAATGGTGGTGATCTCTCTCTCTCTCTCTCTGGGTTTGAGACCAGATGGTCAGGGGTAATGGTGGTGATGTCTCTCTCTCTCTCTCTCGGGTTTGAGACCAGTTGGTCAGGTGTAATGGTGGTGATGTCTCTCTCTCTCTCTCTCTCTCTCTGGGGTTTGAGACCAGTTGGTCAGCTGTAATGGTGGTGATGTCTCTCTCTCTCTCTCTCCCTCTCTCTCTCTCGCGTTTGAGACCAGTTGGTCAGGTGTAATGGTGGTGATGTCTCTCTCTCTCTCTGGGGTTTGAGACCAGTTGGTCAGGGGTAATGGTGGTGATGTCTCTCTCTCTCTCTCTTTCTCTGGGGTTTGAGACCAGTTGGTCAGGTGTAATGGTGGTGATGTCTCTCTCTCTCTCTCTCTCTGGGGTTTGAGACCAGTTGGTCAGGGTAATGGTGGTGATGTCTCTCTCTCTCTCTCTCTGGGGTTTGAGACCAGTTGGTCAGGTGTAATGGTGGTGATCTCTCTCTCTCTGGGGTTTGAGACCAGTTGGTCAGGTGTAATGGTGGTGATCTCTCTCTCTCTCTTCTTTCTCTCTCTGGGGTTTGAGACCAGTTGGTCAGGGGTAATGGTGGTGATGTCTCTCTCTCTCTCTCTCTCTCTCGGGTTTGAGACCAGTTGGTCAGGTGTAATGGTGGTGATGTCTCTCTCTCTGGGGTTTGAGACCAGTTGATCAGGGTTAATGGTGGTGATGTCTCTCTCTCTCTGGGGTTTGAGACCAGTTGGTCAGGGGTAATGGTGGTGATGTCTCTCTCTCTCTCTCTCTCTCTCTCTCTCTCTCTCGGGTTTGAGACCAGTTGGTCAGGGGTAATGGTGGTGATGTCTCTCTCTCTCTCTCTCTCTCTCTCTCTCTCGGGTTTGAGACCAGTTGGTCAGGGGTAATGGTGGTGATGTCTCTCTCTCTCTCTCTCTCTCGGGTTTGAGACCAGTTGGTCAGGTGTAATGGTGGTGATCTCTCTCTCTCTCTCTCTCTCTCTCTGGGGTTTGAGACCAGTTGGTCAGGGGTAATGGTGGTGATGTCTCTCTCTCTCTCTCTCTCTCTCTCGGGTTTGAGACCAGTTGGTCAGGGGTAATGGTGGTGATCTCTCTCTCTCTCTCTCTCTCTCTCTCTGGGGTTTGAGACCAGTTGGTCAGGGGTAATGGTGGTGATGTCTCTCTCTCTCTCTCTCTCTCTCTCTTCTCGGGTTTGAGACCAGTTGGTCAGGTGTAATGGTGGTGATCTCTCTCTCTCTCTCTCTCTCTCTGGGGTTTGAGACCAGTTGGTCAGGGGTAATGGTGGTGATGTCTCTCTCTCTCTCTCTCAGGTTTGAGACCAGTTGGTCAGGGGTAATGGTGGTGATGTCTCTCTCTCTCTCTCTCTCTGGGGTTTGAGACCAGTTGGTCAGGTGTAATGGTGGTGATCTCTCTCTCTCGCTCTCTGGGGTTTGAGACCAGTTGGTCAGGGGTAATGGTGGTGATGTCTCTCTCTCTCTCTCTCTCTGGGGTTTGAGACCAGTTGGTCAGGTGTAATGGTGGTGATCTCTCTCTCTCTCTCTCTGGGGTTTGAGACCAGTTGGTCAGGGGTAATGGTGGTGATGTCTCTCTCTCTCTCTCTCTCTCTCTCTCTCTCTCTCTCTCTCTCGGGTTTGAGACCAGTTGGTCAGGTGTAATGGTGGTGATGTCTCTCTCTCTCTCTGGGGTTTGAGACCAGTTGGTCAGGTGTAATGGTGGTGATCTCTCTCTCTCTCTCTCTCTCTCTGGGGTTTGAGACCAGTTGGTCAGGGGTAATGGTGGTGATCTCTCTCTCTCTCTCTCTCTCTGGGGTTTGAGACCAGTTGGTCAGGTGTAATGGTGGTGATGTCTCTCCCTCTCTCTCTCTCTTTCTCTGGGGTTTGAGACCAGTTGGTCAGGTGTAATGGTGGTGATGTCTCTCTCTCTCTCTCTCTCTGGGTTTGAGACCAGTTGGTCAGGTGTAATGGTGGTGATCTCTCTCTCTCTCTCTCTCTCTCTCTCTGGGGTTTGAGACCAGTTGGTCAGGTGTAATGGTGGTGATGTCTCTCTCTCTCTCTCTCTCTCTGGGGTTTGAGACCAGTTGGTCAGCTGTAATGGTGGTGATGTCTCTCTCTCTCTCTCTCTCTCTCTCTGGGGTTTGAGACCAGTTGGTCAGGTGTAATGGTGGTGATGTCTCTCTCTCTCTCTGGGGTTTGAGACCAGTTGGTCAGGGGTAATGGTGGTGATGTCTCTCTCTCTCTCTCTCTCTCTCTCTCTGGAGTTTGAGACCAGTTGGTCAGGTGTAATGGTGGTGATCTCTCTCTCTCTGGGTTTGAGACCAGTTGGTCAGGTGTAATGGTGGTGATGTCTCTCTCTCTCTCTCTCTCTCTCTCTCTCTCTGGGGTTTGAGACCAGTTGGTCAGGGGTAATGGTGGTGATGTCTCTCTCTCTCTCTCTCTCTCGGGTTTGAGACCAGTTGGTCAGGTGTAATGGTGGTGATGTCTCTCTCTCTGGGGTTTGAGACCAGTTGATCAGGGGTAATGGTGGTGATGTCTCTCTCTCTCTCTCTCTCTCGGGTTTGAGACCAGTTGGTCAGGTGTAATGGTGGTGATGTCTCTCTCTCATGGGGTTTGAGACCAGTTGGTCAGGGGTAATGGTGGTGATGTCTCTCTCTCTCTCTCTCTCTCGGGTTTGAGACCAGTTGGTCAGGGGTAATGGTGGTGATGTCTCTCTCTCTCTCTCTCTCTCTCGGGTTTGAGACCAGTTGGTCAGGGGTAATGGTGGTGATGTCTCTCTCTCTCTCTCTCTCTCTCTCTCTCTCTCTCTCGGGTTTGAGACCAGTTGGTCAGGTGTAATGGTGGTGATCTCTCTCTCTCTCTCTCTCTGGGGTTGTGACCAGTTGGTCAGGGGTAATGGTGGTGATGTCTCTCTCTCTCTCTCTCTCGGGTTTGAGACCAGTTGGTCAGGGGTAATGGTGGTGATCTCTCTCTCTCTCTCTCTCTCTCTCTCTCTCTGGGGTTTGAGACCAGTTGGTCAGGGGTAATGGTGGTGATGTCTCTCTCTCTCTCTCTCTCTCTCTCTCTCGGTTTTGAGACCAGTTGGTCAGGTGTAATGGTGGTGATGTCTCTCTCTCTCTCTCTCTCGGGTTTGAGACCAGTTGGTCAGGGGTAATGGTGGTGATGTCTCTCTCTCTCTCTCTCTCTCTCGGGTTTGAGACCAGTTGGTCAGGGTAATGGTGGTGATGTCTCTCTCTCTCTCTCTCTCTCTCTCTCTCTCTCTGGGGTTTGAGACCAGTTGGTCAGGGGTAATGGTGGTGATGTCTCTCTCTGCTCTCTCTCTCTCTCGGGTTTGAGACCAGTTGGTCAGGGGTAATGGTGGTGATGTCTCTCTCTCTCTCTCTCTCTCTGGGGTTTGAGACCAGTTGATCAGTGGTAATGGTGGTGATGTCTCTCTCTCTCTCTCTCTGGGGTTTGAGACCAGTTGGTCAGGTGTAATGGTGGTGATGTCTCTCTCTCTCTCTCTCTCTCTGGGGTTTGAGACCAGTTGGTCAGGTGTAATGGTGGTGATGTCTCTCTCTCTCTGTCTCTCTGGGGTTTGAGACCAGTTGGTCAGGTGTAATGGTGGTGATCTCTCTCTCTCTCTCTGGGGTTTAAGACCAGTTGGTCAGGTGTAATGGTGGTGATCTCTCTCTCCCTCTCTCTCTCTGGGGTTTGAGACCAGTTCGTCAGGGGTAATGGTGGTGATGTCTCTCTCTCTCTCTCTCTCTCTCTCGGGTTTGAGACCAGTTGGTCAGGTGTAATGGTGGTGATGTCTCTCTCTCTCTCTGGGGTTTGAGACCAGTTGGTCAGGGGTAATGGTGGTGATGTCTCTCTCTCTCTCTCTCTCTCTTTCTCTGGGGTTTGAGACCAGTTGGTCAGGTGTAATGGTGGTGATGTCTCTCTCTCTCTCTCTCTCTCTGGGGTTTGAGACCAGTTGGTCAGGTGTAATGGTGGTGATGTCTCTCTCTCTCTCTCTCTCTGGGGTTTGAGACCAGTTGGTCAGGTGTAATGGTGGTGATGTCTCTCTCTCTCTCTCTCTCTCTGGGGTTTGAGACCAGTTGGTCAGGTGTAATGGTGGTGATGTCTCTCTCTCTCTCTCTCTCGGGTTTGAGACCAGTTGGTCAGGTGTAATGGTGGTGATCTCTCTCTCTCTCTCTCTCTCTCTCTCTCTGGGGTTTGAGACCAGTTGGTCAAGTGTAATGGTGGTGATGTCTCTCTCTCTCTCTCTCTCTCTCACTGGGGTTTGAGACCAGTTGGTCAAGTGTAATGGTGGTGATGTCTCTCTCTCTCTCTCTCTCTCTGCCCTCTCTCTCTCACTGGGGTTTGAGACCAGTTGGTCAGGTGTAATGGTGGTGATGTCTCTCTCTCTCTCTCTCTCTGTGGTTTGAGACCAGTTGGTCAGGTGTAATGGTGGTGATGTCTCTCTCTCTCTCTCACTGGGGTTTGAGACCAGTTGGTCAGGTGTAATGGTGGTGATGTCTCTCTCTCTCTCTGGGGTTTGAGACCAGTTGGTCAGGTGTAATGGTGGTGATGTCTCTCTCTCTCTCTCACTGGGGTTTGAGACCAGTTGGTCAGGTGTAATGGTGGTGATGTCTCTCTCTCTCTCTGGGGTTTGAGACCAGTTGGTCAGGGGTAATGGTGGTGATGTCTCTCTCTCTCTCTCTCTCTCTCTCTCTCTCTCTGGGGTTTGAGACCAGTTGGTCAGGGGTAATGGTGGTGATGTCCTCTCTCTCTCTCTCTCTCTCTCTCGGGTTTGAGACCAGTTGGTCAGGTGTAATGGTGGTGATGTCTCTCTCTCTCTCTCTCTCGGGTTTGAGACCAGTTGGTCAGGTGTAATGGTGGTGATGTCTCTCTCTCTCTCTGGGGTTTGAGACCAGTTGGTCAGGGGTAATGGTGGTGATGTCTCTCTCTCTCTCTCTCTCTCTCTCGGGTTTGAGACCAGTTGGTCAGGTGTAATGGTGGTGATGTCTCTCTCTCTGGGGTTTGAGACCAGTTGATCAGGGTTAATGGTGGTGATGTCTCTCTCTCTCTCTGGGGTTTGAGACCAGTTGGTCAGGGGTAATGGTGGTGATGTCTCTCTCTCTCTCGGGTTTGAGAGACCAGTTGGTCAGGGGTAATGGTGGTGATGTCTCTCTCTCTCTCTCTCTCTCTCTCTCTCTCTCGGGTTTGAGACCAGTTGGTCAGCTGTAATGGTGGTGATGTCTCTCTCTCTCTCTCTCTCTCTCTCTCTCTCTCTCTCTCTCTCTCGGGTTTGAGACCAGTTGGTCAGGTGTAATGGTGGTGATGTCTCTCTCTCTCTCTGGGGTTTGAGACCAGTTGGTCAGGGGTAATGGTGGTGATGTCTCTCTCTCTCTCTCTCTTTCTCTGGGGTTTGAGACCAGTTGGTCAGGTGTAATGGTGGTGATGTCTCTCTCTCTCTCTCTCTCTGGGGTTTGAGACCAGTTGGTCAGGTGTAATGGTGATGATGTCTCTCTCTCTCTCTCTCTGGGGTTTGAGACCAGTTGGTCAGGGGTAATGGTGGTGATGTCTCTCTCTCTCTCTCTCTCTCTGGGGTTGAGACCAGTTGGTCAGGTGTAATGTTGGTGATCTCTCTCTCTCTCTCTCTTTCTCTGGGGTTTGAGAACAGTTGGTCAGGTGTAATGGTGGTGATCTCTCTCTCTCTCTCTCTCTGGGGTTTGAGACCAGTTGGTCAGGTGTAATGGTGGTGATCTCTCTCTCTCTCTCTCTCTCTCTCTCTCTGGGGTTTGAGACCAGTTGGTCAGGTGTAATGGTGGTGATGTCTCTCTCTCTCTCTCTCTGGGGTTTGAGACCAGTTGGTCAGGTGTAATGGTGGTGATGTCTCTCTCTCTCTCTCTCTCTCTCTCTCTCTCTCTCGGGTTTGAGACCAGTTGGTCAGGGGTAATGGTGGTGATCTCTCTCTCTCTCTCTCTCTCTGGGGTTTGAGACCAGTTGGTCAGGGGTAATGGTGGTGATGTCTCTCTCTCTCTCTCTCTCTCTCTCTCTCGGGTTTGAGACCAGTTGGTCAGGTGTAATGGTGGTGATCTCTCTCTCTCTCTCTCTGGGGTTTGAGACCAGTTGGTCAGGGGTAATGGTGGTGATGTCTCTCTCTCTCTCTCTCTCTCTCTCTCTCTCAGGTTTGAGACCAGTTGGTCAGGGGGAATGGTGGTGATGTCTCTCTCTCTCTCTCTCTCTCTGGGGTTTGTGACCAGTTGGTCAGGGGTAATGGTGGTGATGTCTCTCTCTCTCTCTCTCTCTGGGGTTTGAGACCAGTTGGTCAGGTGTAATGGTGGTGATCTCTCTCTCTCTCTCTCTCTCTCTCTCTGGGGTTTGAGACCAGTTGGTCAGGGGTAATGGTGGTGATGTCTCTCTCTCTCTCTCTCTCTCTCTCGGGTTTGAGACCAGTTGGTCAGGTGTAATGGTGGTGATCTCTCTCTCTCTCTCTCTCTCTCTCTCTGGGGTTTGAGACCAGTTGGTCAGGTGTAATGGTGCTGATGTCTCTCTCTCTCTCTGGGGTTTGAGACCAGTTGGTCCAGGGGTAATGGTGGTGATGTCTCTCCCTCTCTCTCTCTCTTTCTCTGGGGTTTGAGACCAGTTGGTCAGGTGTAATGGTGGTGATGTCTCTCTCTCTCTCTCTCTCTGGGGTTTGAGACCAGTTGGTCAGGTGTAATGGTGGTGATGTCTCTCTCTCTCTCTCTCTCTCTCTGGGGTTTGAGACCAGTTGGTCAGGTGTAATGGTGGTGATGTCTCTCTCTCTCTCTCTCTCTCTGGGGTTTGAGACCAGTTGGTCAGCTGTAATGGTGGTGATGTCTCTCTCTCTCTCTCTCTCTCTCTCGGGTTTGAGACCAGTTGGTCAGGTGTAATGGTGGTGATGTCTCTCTCTCTCTCTGGGGTTTGAGACCAGTTGGTCAGGGGTAATGGTGGTGATGTCTCTCTCTCTCTCTCTCTCTCTCTCTCTGGAGTTTGAGACCAGTTGGTCAGGTGTAATGGTGGTGATCTCTCTCTCTCTGGGGTTTGAGACCAGTTGGTCAGGTGTAATGGTGGTGATCTCTCTCTCTCTCTCTCTCTCTGGGGTTTGAGACCAGTTGGTCAGGGGTAATGGTGGTGATGTCTCTCTCTCTCTCTCTCGGGTTTGAGACCAGTTGGTCAGGGGTAATGGTGGTGATGTCTCTCTCTCTCTCTGGGGTTTGAGACCAGTTGGTCAGGGGTAATGGTGGTGATGTCTCTCTCTCTCTCTCTCTCTCTCTCTCGGGTTTGAGACCAGTTGGTCAGGGTAATGGTGGTGATGTCTCTCTCTCTCTCTCGGGTTTGAGACCAGTTGGTCAGGTGTAATGGTGGTGATGTCTCTCTCTCTGGGGTTTGAGACCAGTTGATCAGGGGTAATGGTGGTGATGTCTCTCTCTCTCTCTGGGGTTTGAGACCAGTTGGTCAGGGGTAATGGTGGTGATGTCTCTCTCTCTCTCTTTCTCTCTCTCTCGGGTTTGAGACCAGTTGGTCAGGGGTAATGGTGGTGATGTCTCTCTCTCTCTCTCGGGTTTGAGAACAGTTGGTCAGGTGTAATGGTGGTGATCTCTCTCTCTCGATCTCTCTCTCTCTGGGGTTTGAGACCAGTTGGTCAGGGGTAATGGTGGTGATGTCTCTCTCTCTCTGGGGTTTGAGACCAGTTGGTCAGGGGTAATGGTGGTGATGTCTCTCTCTCTCTCTCTCTTTCTCTGGGGTTTGAGACCAGTTGGTCAGGTGTAATGGTGGTGATGTCTCTCTCTCTCTCTCTCTCTGGGGTTTGAGACCAGTTGGTCAGGTGTAATGGTGATGATGTCTCTCTCTCTCTCTCTCTCTGGGTTTGAGACCAGTTGGTCAGGGGTAATGGTGGTGATGTCTCTCTCTCTCTCTCTCTCTCTGGGGTTTGAGACCAGTTGGTCAGGGGTAATGGTGGTGATGTCTCTCTCTCTCTCTCTCTGGGGTTTGAGACCAGTTGGTCAGGTGTAATGGTGGTGATGTCTCTCTCTCTCTCTCTCTCTGGGGTTTGAGACCAGTTGGTCAGGTGTAATGTTTGGTGATCTCTCTCTCTCTCTCTCTTCTCTCTGGGGTTTGAGAACAGTTGGTCAGGTGTAATGGTGGTGATCTCTCTCTCTCTCTCTCTCTCTCTGGGGTTTGAGACCAGTTGTTCAGGGGTAATGGTGGTGATCTCTCTCTCTCTCTCTCTCTCTCTCTCTCTGGGGTTTGAGACCAGTTGGTCAGGTGTAATGGTGGTGATGTCTCTCTCTCTCTCTCTGGGGTTTGAGACCAGTTGGTCAGGGGTAATGGTGGTGATGTCTCTCTCTCTCTCTCTCTCTGGGGTTTGAGACCAGTTGGTCAGGGGTAATGGTGGTGATGTCTCTCTCTCTCTCTCTCTCTCTCTCTCTCTCGGGTTTGAGACCAGTTGGTCAGGGGTAATGGTGGTGATGTCTCTCTCTCTCTCTCTCTCTCTCTCTCTCTCGGGTTTGAGACCAGTTGGTCAGGTGTAATGGTGGTGATCTCTCTCTCTCTCTCTCTCTCTCTGGGGTTTGAGACCAGTTGGTCAGGGGTAATGGTGGTGATGTCTCTCTCTCTCTCTCTCTCTCTCTCTCTCTCTCAGGTTTGAGACCAGTTGGTCAGGGGTAATGGTGGTGATGTCTCTCTCTCTCTCTCTCTCTCTGGGTTTGAGACCAGTTGGTCAGGGGTAATGGTGGTGATGTCTCTCTCTCTCTCTCTCTCTGGGGTTTGAGACCAGTTGGTCAGGGTGTAATGGTGGTGATCTCTCTCTCTCTCTCTCTCTCTCTGGGTTTGAGACCAGTTGGTCAGGGGTAATGGTGGTGATGTCTCTCTCTCTCTCTCTCTCTCTCTCTCTCTCGGGTTTGAGACCAGTTGGTCAGGTGTAATGGTGGTGATGTCTCTCTCTCTCTCTGGGGTTTGAGACCAGTTGGTCAGGTGTAATGGTGGTGATCTCTCTCTCTCTCTCTCTCTCTCTCTCTCTCTCTCTGGGGTTTGAGACCAGTTGGTCAGGGGTAATGGTGGTGATGTCTCTCTCTCTCTCTCTCTCTCGGGTTTGAGACCAGTTGGTCAGGTGTAATGGTGCTGATGTCTCTCTCTCTCTCTGGGGTTTGAGACCAGTTGGTCAGGGGGTAATGGTGGTGATGTCTCTCCTCTCTCTCTCTCTCTTCTCTGGGTTTGAGACCAGTTGGTCAGGTGTAATGGTGGTGATGTCTCTCTCTCTCTCTCTCTCTCTCTGGGGTTTGAGACCAGTTGGTCAGGTGTAATGGTGGTGATCTCTCTCTCTCTCTCTCTCTCTCTGGGGTTTGAGACCAGTTGGTCAGGTGTAATGGTGGTGATGTCTCTCTCTCTCTCTCTCTCTCTGGGGTTTGAGACCAGTTGGTCAGCTGTAATGGTGGTGATGTCTCTCTCTCTCTCTCTCTCTCTCTCTCTGGTTTGAGACCAGTTGGTCAGGGTGTAATGGTGGTGATGTCTCTCTCTCTCTCTGGGGTTTGAGACCAGTTGGTCAGGGGTAATGGTGGGTGATGTCTCTCTCTCCTCTCTCTCTCTCTCTCTCTCTGGAGTTTGAGACCAGTTGGTCAGGTGTAATGGTGGTGATCTCTCTCTCTCTGGGGTTTGAGACCAGTTGGTCAGGTGTAATGGTGGTGATCTCTCTCTCTCTCTCTCTCTCTCTCTCTCTGGGGTTTTGAGACCAGTTGGTCAGGGGTAATGGTGGTGATGTCTCTCTCTCTCTCTCTCTCTCGGGTTTGAGACCAGTTGGTCAGGTGTAATGGTGGTGATGTCTCTCTCTCTGGGGTTTGAGACCAGTTGATCAGGGGTAATGGTGGTGATGTCTCTCTCTCTCTGGGGTTTGAGACCAGTTGGTCAGGGGTAATGGTGGTGATGTCTCTCTCTCTCTCTCTCTCTCTCTCTCTCTCTCTCTCGGGTTTGAGACCAGTTGGTCAGGGGTAATGGTGGTGATCTCTCTCTCTCTCTCTCTCTCTCTCTGGGTTTGAGACCAGTTGGTCAGGGGTAATGGTGGTGATGTCTCTCTCTCTCTCTCTCTCTCTCTTCTCTCTCTCGGGTTTGAGACAGTTGGTCAGGGGTAATGGTGGTGATGTCTCTCTCTCTCTCTCGGGTTTGAGACCAGTTGGTCAGGGGTAATGGTGGTGATGTCTCTCTCTCTCTCTCTCTCTCTCTCTCTCTCTCTCTCTGGGTTTGAGACCAGTTGGTCAGGTGTAATGGTGGTGATCTCTCTCTCTCTCTCTCTCTCTCTCTCTCTGGGGTTTGAGACCAGTTGGTCAGGGGTAATGGTGGTGATCTCTCTCTCTCTCTCTCTCTCTCTCTCTCTCTGGGGTTTGAGACCAGTTGGTCAGGGGTAATGGTGGTGATGTCTCTCTCTCTCTCTCTCCCTCGGGTTCGAGACCAGTTGGTCAGGTGTAATGGTGGTGATCTCTCTCTCTCTCTCTCTGGGGTTTGAGACCAGTTGGTCAGGGGTAATGGTGGTGATGTCTCTCTCTCTCTCTCTCTCTCTCTCTCTCTCGGGTTTGAGACCAGTTGGTCAGGGGTAATGGTGGTGATGTCTCTCTCTCTCCTCTCGGGTTTGAGACCAGTTGGTCAGGGGTAATGGTGGTGATGTCTCTCTCTCTCTCTCTCTCTCTCTCTCTCTCTCTCTCTGGGGTTTGAGACCAGTTGGTCAGGTGTAATGGTGGTGATCTCTCTCTCTCTCTCTCTCTCTCTCTCTCTGGGGTTTGAGACCAGTTGGTCAGGGGTAATGGTGGTGATCTCTCTCTCTCTCTCTCTCTCTCTCTCTCTGGGGTTTGAGACCAGTTGGTCAGGGGTAATGGTGGTGATGTCTCTCTCTCTCTCTCTCCCTCGGGTTCGAGACCAGTTGGTCAGGTGTAATGGTGGTGATCTCTCTCTCTCTCTCTCTGGGGTTTGAGACCAGTTGGTCAGGGGTAATGGTGGTGATGTCTCTCTCTCTCTCTCTCTCTCTCTCTCTCTCGGGTTTGAGACCAGTTAGTCAGGGGTAATGGTGGTGATGTCTCTCTCTCTCTCTCTGGGGTTTGAGACCAGTTGGTCAGGGGTAATGGTGGTGATGTCTCTCTCTCTCTCTCTCTCT
Source organism: Heterodontus francisci (assembly GCF_036365525.1). Lineage (NCBI taxonomy): Eukaryota > Metazoa > Chordata > Chondrichthyes > Heterodontiformes > Heterodontidae > Heterodontus > Heterodontus francisci. The sequence continues at coordinate 302,414 of NW_027141078.1, forward strand.
GGGGTTTGAGACCAGTTGGTCAGGTGTAATGGTGGTGATGTCTCTCTCTCTCTCTCTCTCTCTGGGGTTTGAGACCAGTTGGTCAGGTGTAATGGTGGTGATGTCTCTCTCTCTCTCTCTCTCTGGGGTTTGAGACCAGTTGGTCAGGTGTAATGGTGGTGATCTCTCTCTCTCTCTCTGGGGTTTAAGACCAGTTGGTCAGGTGTAATGGTGGTGATCTCTCTCTCTCTCTCTCTCTCTGGGGTTTGAGACCAGTTGGTCAGGGGTAATGGTGGTGATGTCTCTCTCTCTCTCTCTCTCTCTCTCTCTCGGGTTTGAGACCAGTTGGTCAGGGGTAATGGTGGTGATGTCTCTCTCTCTCTCTCTCTCTCTCTCTCGGGTTTGAGACCAGTTGGTCAGGGGTAATGGTGGGTGATGTCTCTCTCTCTCTCTCTGGGGTTTGAGACCAGTTGGTCAGGGGTAATGGTGGTGATGTCTCTCTCTCTCTCTCTCTCTCTCTCTGGGGTTTGAGACCAGTTGGTCAGGTGTAATGGTGGTGATGTCTCTCTCTCTCTCTCACTGGGGTTTGAGACCAGTTGGTCAGGTGTAATGGTGGTGATGTCTCTCTCTCTCTCTCTCTCTGGGGTTTGAGACCAGTTGGTCAGGTGTAATGGTGGTGATGTCTCTCTCTCTCTCTCTCTCTTTCTCTGGGGTTTGAGACCAGTTGGTCAGGTGTAATGGTGGTGATGTCTCTCTCTCTCTCTCTCTCTCTCTCTGGGGTTTGAGACCAGTTGGTCAGGTGTAATGGTGGTGATGTCTCTCTCTCTCTCTCTCTCTCTGGGGTTTGAGACCAGTTGGTCAGGTGTAATGGTGGTGATGTCTCTCTCTCTCTCTCTCTCTCCCTCTCTCTCTCACTGGGGTTTGAGACCAGTTGGTCAGGGGTAATGGTGGTGATGTCTCTCTCTCTCTCTCTCTCTGGGGTTTGAGACCAGTTGGTCAGGTGTAATGGTGGTGATGTCTCTCTCTCTCTCTCACTGGGGTTTGAGACCAGTTGGTCAGGTGTAATGGTGGTGATGTCTCTCTCTCTCTCTCTGGGGTTTGAGACCAGTTGGTCAGGGGTAATGGTGGTGATGTCTCTCTCTCTCTCTCTCTCTCTCTCTCTGGGTTTGAGACCAGTTGGTCAGGTGTAATGGTGGTGATCTCTCTCTCTCTCTCTCTCACTGGGGTTTGAGACCAGTTGGTCAGGTGTAATGGTGGTGATCTCTCTCTCTCTGGGGTTTGAGACCAGTTGGTCAGGGGTAATGGTGGTGATCTCTCTCTCTCTCTCTCTCTCACTGGGGTTTGAGACCTGTTGGTCAGGGGTAATGGTGGTGATGTCTCTCTCTCTCTCTCTCTCTCTGGGGTTTGAGACCAGTTGGTCAGGTGTAATGGTGGTGATGTCTCTCTCTCTCTCTCTCTCTCTCTCTCTCTCTCTGGGGTTTGAGACCAGTTGGTCAGGTGTAATGGTGGTGATGTCTCTCTCTCTCTGGGGTTTGAGACCAGTTGGTCAGGTGTAATGGTGGTGATGTCTCTCTCTCTCTCTCTCTCTCACTGGGGTTTGAGACCAGTTGGTCAGGTGTAATGGTGGTGATGTCTCTCTCTCTCTCTCTCACTGGGGTTTGAGACCAGTTGGTCAGGGGTAATGGTGGTGATGTCTCTCTCTCTCTCTCTCTCTCACTGGGGTTTGAGACCAGTTGGTCAGGTGTAATGGTGGTGATGTCTCTCTCTCTCTCTCTGGGGTTTGAGACCAGTTGGTCAGGGGTAATGGTGGTGATGTCTTCTCTCTCTCTCTCTCTCTCACTGGGGTTTGAGACCAGTTGGTCAGGTGTAATGGTGGTGATGTCTCTCTCTCTCTCTCTGGGGTTTGAGACCAGTTGGTCAGGGGTAATGGTGGTGATGTCTCTCTCTCTCTCTAATGTTTGAGACCAGTTGGTCAGGTGTAATGGTGGTGATGTCTCTCTCTCTCTCTCTGGGGGTTGAGACCAGTTGGGTCAGGTGTGATGCTGGTGATGTCTCTCTCTCTCTCTCTGGGGTTTGAGACCAGTTGGTCAGGTGTAATGGTGGTGATGTCTCTCTCTCTCTCTGGGGTTTGAGACCAGTTGGTCAGGGGGTAATGGTGGTGATGTCTCTCTCTCTCTCTCTCTCTCTCTCTCTTTCTCTGGGGTTGTGAGACCAGTTGGTCAGGGGTAATGGTGGTGATGTCTCTCTCTCTCTCTCTCTCTCTCTTTCTCTGGGGTTTGAGACCAGTTGGTCAGGTGTAATGGTGGTGATGTCTCTCTCTCTCTCTCTCTCTCTTTCTCTGGGGTTTGAGACCAGTTGGTCAGGTGTAATGGTGGTGATGTCTCTCTCTCTCTCTCTCTCTTCTCTGGGGTTTGAGACCAGTTGGTCAGGGGTATGGTGGTGATGTCTCTCTCTCTCTCTCTCTCTCTCTCTGGTGTTTGAGACCAGTTGGTCAGGTGTAATGGTGGTGATCTCTCTCTCTCTCTCTCTTTCTCTGGGGTTTGAGACCAGTTGGTCAGGTGTAATGGTGGTGATCTCTCTCTCTCTCTCTCTCTGGGGTTTGAGACCAGTTGGTCAGGTGTAATGGTGGTGATGTCTCTCTCTCTCGGGTTTGAGACCAGTTGGTCAGGTGTAATGGTGGTGATCTCTCTCTCTCTCTCTCTCTGGGGTTTGAGACCAGTTGGTCAGGGGTAATGGTGGTGATGTCTCTCTCTCTCTCTCTCTCTCTCTCTCTCGGGTTTGAGACCAGTTGGTCAGGTGTAATGGTGGTGATGTCTCTCTCTCTCGCTCTCTCTCTCTGGGTTTGAGACCAGTTGGTCAGGGGTAATGGTGGTGATGTCTCTCTCTCTCTCTCTCTCTCTCTCGGGTTTGAGACCAGTTGGTCAGGTGTAATGGTGGTGATCTCTCTCTCTCTCTCTCTCTCTCTCTCTGGGGTTTGAGACCAGTTGGTCAGGGGTAATGGTGGTGATGTCTCTCTCTCTCTCTCTCTCTCTCTCTCTCTCGCTCTCTCCTCTCTCTCTCTCTCTCTCTCTCTCTCTCTCTCTCTCGGGTTGAGACCAGTTGGTCAGGTGTAATGGTGGTGATCTCTCTCTCTCTCTCTCTCTCTCTCTGGGGTTTGAGACCAGTTGGTCAGGGGTAATGGTGGTGATGTCTCTCTCTCTCTCTCTCTCTCTCTCTCTCTCTCTCGGGTTTGAGACCAGTTGGTCAGGTGTAATGGTGGTGATCTCTCTCTCTCTCTCTCTCTCTCTGGGGTTTGAGACCAGTTGGTCAGGTGTAATGGTGGTGATGTCTCTCTCTCTCTCTCTCTCTCACTGGGGTTTGAGACCAGTTGGTCAGGTGTAATGGTGGTGATGTCTCTCTCTCTCTCTGGGGTTTGAGACCAGTTGGTCAGCTGTAATGGTGGTGATCTCTCTCTCTCTCTCTGGGGTTTGAGACCAGTTGGTCAGGCTGTAATGGTGGTCATCTCTCTCTCTCTCTCTCTCTCTCTCACTGGGGTTTGAGACCAGTTGGTCAGGTGTAATGGTGGTGATCTCTCTCTCTCTCTCTGGGGTTTGAGACCAGTTGGTCAGGTGTAATGGTGGTGATCTCTCTCTCTCTCTCTGGGTTTGAGACCAGTTGGTCAGGGGTAATGGTGGTGATCTCTCTCTCTCTCTCTCTCTGGGGTTTGAGACCAGTTGGTCAGTTGTAATGGTGGTGATGTCTCTCTCTCTCTCTCTCTCTCTCTCTGGGGTTTGAGACCAGTTGGTCAGGTGTAATGGTGGTGATGTCTCTCTCTCTCTCTCGCTCTCTCTCTCTCTCTCTCTCTCTCGGGTTTGAGACCAGTTGGTCAGGTGTAATGGTGGTGATGTCTCTCTCTCTCTCTCTCTTTCTTTCTCTGGGGTTTGAGACCAGTTGGTCAGGTGTAATGGTGGTGATGTCTCTCTCTCTCTCTCTCTCTCTCTCGGGTTTGAGACCAGTTGGTCAGGGGTAATGGTGGTGATGTCTCTCTCTCTCTCTCTCTCTCTCTCTGGGGTTTGAGACCAGTTGGTCAGGGGTAATGGTGGTGATGTCTCTCTCTCTCTCTCTTTCTTTCTCTGGGGTTTGAGACCAGTTGGTCAGGTGTAATGTGGTGATGTCTCTCTCTCTCTCTCTCTCTCTCTCGGGTTTGAGACCAGTTGGTCAGGGGTAATGGTGGTGATCTCTCTCTCTCTCCTGGGGTTTGAGACCAGTTGGTCAGGTGTAATGGTGGTGATGTCTCTCTCTCTCTCTCGGGTTTGAGACCAGTTGGTCAGGTGTAATGGTGGTGATCTCTCTCTCTCTCTCTCTCACTGGGGTTTGAGACCAGTTGGTCAGTGGTAATGGTGGTGATGTCTCTCTCTCTCTCTCTCTCTGGGGTTTGAGACCAGTTGGTCAGGTGTAATGGTGGTGATGTCTCTCTCTCTCTCTCTCTCTGGGGTTTGAGACCAGTTGGTCAGGTGTAATGGTGGTGATGTCTCTCTCTCTCTCTCTCTCTCTCTCTCTCACTGGGGTTTTAGACCAGTTGGTCAAGTGCAATGGTGGTGATGTCTCTCTCTCTCTCTCTCTCTCTCTCTCTCTCTCTCTCTCACTGGGGTTTGAGACAGTTGGTCAGGTGTAATGGTGGTGATGTCTCTCTCTCTCTCTCTGGGGTTTGAGACCAGTTGGTCAGGTGTAATGGTGGTGATGTCTCTCTCTCTCTCTCTCACTGGGGTTTGAGACCAGTTGGTCAGGTGTAATGGTGGTGATGTCTCTCTCTCTCTCTCTCACTGGGGTTTGAGACCAGTTGGTCAGGTGTAATGGTGGTGATGTCTCTCTCGCTCTCTGGGGTTTGAGACCAGTTGGTCAGGTGTAATGGTGGTGATGTCTCTCTCTCTCTCTCTCACTGGGGTTTGAGACCAGTTGGTCAGGTGTAATGGTGGTGATGTCCTCTCTCTCTCTCTGGGGTTTGAGACCAGTTGGTCAGGTGCAATGGTGGTGATGTCTCTCTCTCTCTCTCTGGGGTTTGAGACCAGTTGGTCAGGTGTAATGCTGGTGATGTCTCTCTGTCTCTCTCTGGGGTTTGAGACCAGTTGGTCAGGTGTAATGGTGGTGATGTCTCTCTCTCTCTCTGGGGTTTGAGACCAGTTGGTCAGGGGTAATGGTGGTGATGTCTCTCTCTCTCTCTCTCTCTCTCTCTCTCTCTCGGGTTTGAGACTAGTTGGTCAGGTGTAATGGTGGTGATCTCTCTCTCTCTCTCTCTCTCTGGGGTTTGAGACCAGTTGGTCAGGTGTAATGGTGGTGATGTCTCTCTCTCTCTGGGGTTTGAGACCAGTTGGTCAGGTGTAATGGTGGTGATGTCTCTCTCTCTCTCTCTGGGGTTTGAGACCAGTTGGTCAGGTGTAATGGTGGTGATGTCTCTCTCTCTCTCTCTCACTGGGGTTTGAGACCAGTTGGTCAAGTGTAATGGTGGTGATGTCTCTCTCTCTCTCTCTCTCACTGGGGTTTGAGACCAGTTGGTCAGGTGTAATGGTGGTGATGTCTCTCTCTCTCTCTGGGGTTTGAGACCAGTTGGTCAGGGGTAATGGTGGTGATGTCTCTCTCTCTCTCTGGGGTTTGAGACCAGTTGGTCAGGTGTAATGGTGGTGATGTCTCTCTCTCTCTCTCTCACTGGGGTTTGAGACCAGTTGGTCAGGTGTAATGGTGGTGATGTCTCTCTCTCTCTCTGGGGTTTGAGACCAGTTGGTCAGGTGTAATGGTGGTGATGTCTCTCTCTCTCTCTCTCACTGGGGTTTGAGACCAGTTGGTCAGTTGTAATGGTGGTGATGTCTCTCTCTCTCTCTGGGGTTTGAGACCAGTTGGTCAGGTGTGATGCTGGTGATGTCTCTCTCTCTCTCTCTGGGGTTTGAGACCAGTTGGTCAGTTGTAATGGTGGTGATGTCTCTCTCTCTCTCTGGGGTTTGAGACCAGTTGGTCAGGTGTGATGCTGGTGATGTCTCTCTCTCTCTCTCTGGGGTTTGAGACCAGTTGGTCAGGTGTAATGGTGGTGATGTCTCTCTCTCTCTCTGGGGTTTGAGACCAGTTGGTCAGGGGTAATGGTGGTGATGTCTCTCTCTCTCTCTCTCTCTTTCTCTGGGGTTTGAGACCAGTTGGTCAGGTGTAATGGTGGTGATGTCTCTCTCTCTCTCTGGGGTTTGAGACCAGTTGGTCAGGTGTGATGCTGGTGATGTCTCTCTCTCTCTCTCTGGGGTTTGAGACCAGTTGGTCAGGTGTAATGGTGGTGATGTCTCTCTCTCTCTCTCTCTCTCTTTCTCTGGGGTTTGAGACCAGTTGGTCAGGTGTAATGGTGGTGATGTCTCTCTCTCTCTCTGGGGTTTGAGACCAGTTGGTCAGGTGTGATGCTGGTGATGTCTCTCTCTCTCTCTCTGGGGTTTGAGACCAGTTGGTCAGGTGTAATGGTGGTGATGTCTCTCTCTCTCTCTCTCTCTCTCTCTTTCTCTGGGGTTTGAGACCAGTTGGTCAGGTGTAATGGTGGTGATCTCTCTCTCTCTCTCTCTTTCTCTGGGGTTTGAGACCAGTTGGTCAGGTGTAATGGTGGTGATCTCTCTCTCTCTCTCTCTCTCTCTCTCTCTCGGGTTTGAGACCAGTTGGTCAGGTGTAATGGTGGTGATCTCTCTCTCTCTCTCTCTTTCTCTGGGGTTTGAGACCAGTTGGTCAGGTGTAATGGTGGTGATCTCTCTCTCTCTCTCTCTCTGGGGTTTGAGACCAGTTGGTCAGGTGTAATGGTGGTGATCTCTCTCTCTCTCTCTCTCTCTGGGGTTTGAGACCAGTTGGTCAGTTGTAATGGTGGTGATGTCTCTCTCTCTCTCTCTGGGGTTTGAGACCAGTTGGTCAGGTGTGATGCTGGTGATGTCTCTCTCTCTCTCTCTGGGGTTTGAGACCAGTTGGTCAGGTGTAATGGTGGTGATGTCTCTCTCTCTCTCTGGGGTTTGAGACCAGTTGGTCAGGGGTAATGGTGGTGATGTCTCTCTCTCTCTCTCTCTCTCTCTCTCTTTCTCTGGGGTTTGAGACCAGTTGGTCAGGTGTAATGGTGGTGATGTCTCTCTCTCTCTCTCTCTCTCTCTGGGGTTTGATACCAGTTGGTCAGGTGTAATGGTGGTGATGTCTCTCTCTCTCTCTCTCTCTTCTCTGGGGTTTGAGACCAGTTGGTCAGGTGTAATGGTGGTGATCTCTCTCTCTCTCTCTCTCTGGGGTTTGAGACCAGTTGGTCAGGTGTAATGGTGGTGATCTCTCTCTCTCTCTCTCTCTCTGGGGTTTGAGACCAGTTGGTCAGGGGTAATGGTGGTGATGTCTCTCTCTCTCTCTCTCTCTCTGGGGTTTGAGACCAGTTGGTCAGGGGTAATGGTGGTGATGTCTCTCTCTCTCTCTCTCTCTCTCTGGGGTTTGAGACCAGTTGGTCAGGGGTAATGGTGGTGATGTCTCTCTCTCTCTCTCTGGAGTTTGAGACCAGTTGGTCAGGTGTAATGGTGGTGATCTCTCTCTCTCTCTCTCTCTCTGGGGTTTGAGACCAGTTGGTCAGGGGTAATGGTGGTGATGTCTCTCTCTCTCTCTCTCTCTCTCTCTCTCTCTCTCTCTCTCTGGGGTTTGAGACCAGTTGGTCAGGTGTAATGGTGGTGATCTCTCTCTCTCTCTCTCTCTCTCTGGGGTTTGAGACCAGTTGGTCAGGTGTAATGGTGGTGATGTCTCTCTCTCTCTCTCTGGGGTTTGAGACCAGTTGGTCAGGTGTAATGGTGGTGATCTCTCTCTCTCCCTCTGGGGTTTGAGACCAGTTGGTCAGGTGTAATGGTGCTGATGTCTCTCTCTCTCTCTGGGGTTTGAGACCAGTTGGTCAGGTGTAATGGTGGTGATGTCTCTCTCTCTCTCTCTCTCTGGGGTTTGAGACCAGTTGGTCAGGGGTAATGGTGGTGATGTCTCTCTCTCTCTCTCTGGAGTTTGAGACCAGTTGGTCAGGTGTAATGGTGGTGATCTCTCTCTCTCTCTCTCTCTCTGGGGTTTGAGACCAGTTGGTCAGGTGTAATGGTGGTGATCTCTCTCTCTCTCTGGGGTTTGAGACCAGTTGGTCAGGTGTAATGGTGGTGATCTCTCTCTCTCTCTTTCTCTCTCCCCCCCAGCTCCCTGTTCAGTGAAGTTAAGGAACTGTTCCTCCAGGCGGTACAGAGCACTCCTGCGGAGATTGATGCTGATGTACAGTGTGGCCTCGGTGTGCTTTTCAATCTGAGTGGGGAGTTTGACAAGGCGGTGGATTGTTTTAATACAGCCCTCAGTGTCCGGCCGAATGTAAGTCAGCGTCAGAATCTCACTCCCTCCGCCCCTTATCTCACTCGCTCTTTCTCTCATTCTCACACTCCCTCCCTCACACCACATTCTTGCTTCCCGCCTGTCGCGCTCGCTGTCGTTCTCTATCTCTTTCTCTATCTCTCACTGTCTCTCCCACTTTAGCTACCTCTCTCTCTCCCCTCCCCCGCTCTCTCTCGCCTTCCCACCCCTTCCCCCTTCCTCCAGCCCCCTCTCTTTCTCTCTTTGCCTTCCCTCGTTTCCCCCTTCTCTGGTTCCCTCTCTGTCTCGCTGTCTGTGTCTCTCCATCTGACTCTCGCTCTCTGTCTGAGTATCGCTCTTTCTCTCTCTCTCTCTCTCTCTCTCTCTCTGTCGGTTTCACACTCTCTCTCTCTCTCTCTCTCTCTCTCCCCCAGGACTACTTGCTGTGGAATAAATTAGGTGCAACATTGGCAAATGGATCTCGCAGTGAGGAGGCGGTTGAGGCCTATCGCCAGGCCCTGGAGCTTCAGCCTGGATTCATCCGGTCCCGGTACAACCTGGGAATCAGCTGCATCAACCTGGGGGCACATCGGTAGGTCAAGGGTCAGTGCTGAGGGAGTGCTGCGCTGTCGGAGGGTCAGTACTGAGGTAGTGCCGCGCTGTCGGAGGGTCAGTACTGAGGGAGTGCCGCGCTGTCGGAGGGTCAGTACTGAGGGAGTGCCGCGCTGTCGGAGGGTCAGTACTGAGGGAGCGCCGCGCTGTCGGAGGGTCAGTACTGAGGGAGTGCCGCGCTGTCGGAGGGTCAGTACTGAGGGAGTGCCGCGCTGTCGGAGGGTCAGTACTGAGGGAGTGCCGCGCTGTCGGAGGGTCAGTACTGAGGGAGCGCCGCGCTGTCGGAGGGTCAGTACTGAGGGTGTGCCGCGCTGTCGGAGGGTCAGTACTGAGGGTGTGCCGCGCTATCGGAGGGTCAGTACTGAGGGAGCGCCGCGCTGTCGGAGGGTCAGTACTGAGGGAGCGCCGCACTGTCGGAGGGTCAGTACTGAGGGAGCGCCGCGCTGTCGGAGGGTCCATACTGAGGGAGCGCCGCGCTGTCGGAGGGTCAGTACTGAGGGAGCGCCGCGCTGTCGGAGGGTCCATACTGAGGGAGCGCCGCGCTGTCGGAGGGTCAGTACTGAGGGAACGCTGCATTCTCTGAGGTTCTACTAACCTTTTGTTAACCTGGTGTTTTGCAGTGAAGCTGTTGAGCACTTCCTGGAGGCCCTCAACATGCAGAGGAAGAGCCGGGGCCCCGAGGGTGAGCGGGGCCAGATGTCGGACAACATCTGGAGCACCCTGCGCATGGCCCTCTCCATGCTGGGCCAAACGGACCTGTACCAGGCAGCTGATGCCCGGGAGCTGGGCACCTTACTACGAGCTTTCAACCTGGATCACTGACTGTGCCAGCCGGGCGACCTCATCGCCTGCGAGTGTCACCTCTGCCCAACCGTCGGAACAGCCTCCAACCCTGTGTGACCATCCGGCCTCCTCCGCCCATACCCCACCCAGCCTCCGCATCCCCCAATACTCTGCCTCGCCAAGTTTCTCGTTTCCTTTTTTTTGCTTTACTCTGTATCTTACCCCCGTGCTGTACCTGTCCTGGGGAGTGTTTGATGGGGGACAGTGTCGAGGGAGCTTTACTCTGTATCTAACCCCCGTGCTGTACCTGTCCTGGGGAGTGTTTGATGGGGACAGTGTAGAGGGAGCTTTACTCTGTATCTAACCCCCGTGCTGTACCTGTCCTGGGGAGTGTTTGACGGGGGACAGTGTAGAGGGAGCTTTACTCTGTATCTAACCTCCCGTACTGTACCTGTCCTGGGGAGTGTTTGATGGGGGACAGTGTAGAGGGAGCTTTACTCTCTATCTAACCCCCCGTGCTGTACCTGTCCTGGGGAGTGTTTGATGGGGGACAGTGTAGAGGGAGCTTTACTCTGTATCTAACCCCCCCGTACTGTACCTGTCCTGGGGAGTGTTTGATGGGGGACAGTGTAGAGGGAGCTTTTCTCTGTATCTAACCCCGTACTGTACCTGTCCTGGGGAGTGTTTGATGGGGGACAGTGTAGAGGGAGGTTTACTCAAACAGTGAGGGCTGGGCTCCCACAGAAGAGGCAATCATATCTCGATAATGTATATTAAAAGTATATAAAAAAACGCTAATAATGGTACTTATTCTGGGTCTGCTGCGTCCCAGACTGAAGACTGTCAGGGATGTGTCTGGGGAGCTGGAATGTCAGTCCAGCTGTCTCCCTCAGCAGTCAGACCTCGGGTTCCGACTGAAAAACAAATAAAGCAAATAAAGGTTGTGATTTTGAGAAATCCATTCGTGCCTCGTGACTATTCTGTGCGTGCTTCGATGGATAAGGTTGGAGGCCAATCATCTCAGACCCAGGACATCGCTGCAGCAGTTCCACAGGGTCGTGTCCGAGGCCCAGCCATCTTTAGCTGCTTCCTCAATGACCTTTCCTCCATCGTCAGGTCAGAAGTGGGGATGCTCGCTGACGATTGCACAATGCTCGGCACCGTTCGCGACTCCTCAGATACCGAAGCAGTCTGACCCTGGAACCACAGATCTTGACGCAGGGAAGACAGGTGATGCCCTCAGGGAGTTGGAGGGGGTGGGTGGTGTTGGGGGTTACTTGAGTGTGGTGGTGCTCAGTGTTTGAGAAAGTGGGTCGGAAGCTGCCAAGACTGCCCTGGGAGGAATGGGCTTGCAGTGCTCGATCCTGCCACCAGGTGGCAGCAGAAGATGCAACAGGAGGAAAAAACAACAACAACAACAACAATAAAATAAAAGCAAAATACTGTGGATGCTGGAAAACAACAACAACCTCAGCAGGAGAAAAACACCAACAAATTCAACAACAAACTCAGCAGGGGAAAAGAAACCCAGCAAATTCAACAACAACGTCAACAGGAGTAAAGATGCCAACAACTTCAACAACAACCTCAGCAGCAGAAAACCCAACAAATTCAACACCAACTTCAGCAGGAGAAATCCCAACAAATTCAACAACAGCTTACAATAGTGTGGAAGGCTGTTGTAGGTTGCAACGGGACATTGACAGGATGCAGAGCTGGGCTGAGAAGTGGCAGATGGAGTTCAACCTGGAAAAGTGTGAAGTGATTCATTTTGGAAGGTCGAATTTGAATGCAGAATACAGGCTTAAAGACAGGATTCTTGGTAGTGTGGAGGAACAGAGGGATCTTGGGGTCCATGTCCATAGATCGCTCAAAGTTGCCACCCAAGTTGATAGGGTTGTTAAGAAGGCGTATGGTGTGCTGGCTTTCATTAACAGGGGGATTGAGTTTAAGAGCCGCGAAGTTATGCTGCAGCTCTATAAGGCCCTGGTTCGAACACACTTGGAATATTGTGTTCAGTTCTGGTCGCCTCATTATAGGAAGGATGTGGAAGCTTTAGAGAGGGTGCAGAGGAGATTTACCAGGATGCTGTCTGGACTGGAGGGCATGTCCTACGAAGAAAGATTGAGGGAGCTAGGGCTTTTCTCACTGGAGCGAAGAAGATGAGAGGTGACTTGATAGAGGGTACAAGATGATGAGAGGCATAGATAGAGTGGATAGCCAGAGACTTTTTCCCAGGGTGGAAAGGGCTATCACCAGGGGGCATAATTTTAAGGTGATTGGAGGAAGGTTTCGGGGAGATGTCAGAGGTAGGTTCTTAACACAGAGAGTGGTGGGTGCGTGGAATACGCTGCCAGTGGTGGTAGTAGAAGCAGATACATTAGGAGCATTTAAGCGACTCTTGGATAGGAACATGGATGATAGTAGAATGAAGGGCAGGTAGTTAGTTTGATCTTAGAGTAGGTTAAAGGTTCGGCACAACATCGTGGGCCGAAGGGCCTGCACTGTGCTGTACTGATCTATGTTCTAACTTCAGGAGAAAAACACTAACAAATTCAACACCAACTTCAGCAGGAGAAAATCCAACAACTTCAATAGGAGAGAAATCACCAACAAATTCAAAACCAACTTCAGCAGGAGAAAATGCAACAAATTCAACACCAACTTCGGCAGGAGAAAATCCAACAAATTCAATACCAACGTCAACGGGAGAAAAACACCAACAAATTCAACAACTTCAGCAGGGGAAAAACACCAACAAATTCAACAACAACTTCAGCAGGAGAAAACGCAACAAATTCAACACCAAGTTCAGCAGGAGAAAACCCTACAAATTCAGCACCAACTTCAGCAGTAGAAAACGCAAAAAATTCAACACCAACTTCAGCAGGAGAAAAGGCCACAAATTCAACAACAACTTCAGCAGGAGAAAACCCAACAAATTCAACACCAAATTCAGCAGGAAAGGACCCAACAAATTCAACAGCAACTTCAGCAGGAGAAACACCAACAAATTCAACAACAACTTCAGCAGGAGCAACACCAACAAATTCAACAACAACTTCAGGAGAAACACCAACAAATTCAACAACGACTTCAGAAAAACACCAACAAATTCAACAACAACTTCAGCTGGAGAAAAACACCAAAAAATTCAACACCAACTTCAGCAGGGGCAAACCCTACAAATTCAACACCAACTTCAGCAGGAGAAACACCAACAAATTCAACAACAACTCCAGCTGGAGAAAAACACCAACAAATTCAACAACTTCAGCTGGAGAAAACCCAACAAATTCAACACCAACTTCAGCAGGAGAACAAAACCCGACAAATTCAACACCAACTTCAGCAGGAGAAAAAAACCGACAAATTCAACACCAACTTCAGCAGGAGAAAAAAACCGACAAATTCAACACCAACTTCAGCAGGAGAAAAAACCGACAAATTCAACACCAACTTCAGCAGGAGAAAAAAACCGACAAATTCAACACCAACTTCGGCAGGAGAAAATCCAACAAATTCAATACCAACGTCAACGGGAGAAAAACACCAACAAATTCAACAACTTCAGCAGGGGAAAAACACCAACAAATTCAACAACAACTTCAGGAGAAAACGCAAAAAATTCAACACCAACTTCAGCAGGAGAAACACCGACAAATTCAACAACAACTTCAGCAGGAGCAACACCAACAAATTCAACAACAACTTCAGCAGGAAAAACACCAACAAATTCAACAACTTCAGCAGGAGAAACACCAACAAATTCAACACCAACTTCAGCAGGAGAAAAAAACCGACAAATTCAACACCGACTTCAGCAGGAGAAAAAAACCGACAAATTCAACACCGACTTCAGCAGGAGAAAAAAACCGACAAATTCAACTCCGACTTCAGCAGGAGAAAAAAACCGACAAATTCAACACCGACTTCAGCAGGAGAAAAAAACCGACAAATTCAACACCGACTTCAGCAGGAGAAAAAAACCGACAAATTCAACACCGACTTCAGCAGGAGAAAAAAACCGACAAATTCAACACCGACTTCAGCAGGAGAAAAAAACCGACAAATTCAACACCGACTTCAGCAGGAGAAAAAAACCGACAAATTCAACACCGACTTCAGCAGGAGAATAAAACCGACAAATTCAACACCGACTTCAGCAGGAGAAAAAAACCGACAAATTCAACACCAACTTCAATAGGAGAGAAATCACCAACAAATTCAACACCAACTTCAGCAGCAGAAAACCAAACAAATTCAACACCAACTTCAGCAGGAGAAGACACAAGAAATTCAAGAACAACCTCAGTAGAAGAAAAGCCAACAAATTCAACACCAACTTCAGCAGGAGAAAAGCCAACAAATTCAACACCAACTTCAGCAGATGAAAACGCAACAAATTCAACACCAACTTCAGCAGGAAAGGACCCAACAAATTCAACACCAACTTCTGCAGAAAATCCAACAAATTCAACACCAATTTCAGCAGGAGAAAACGCAACAAATTCAACACCAACTTCAGCAGAAGAAAAGCCAACAAGTTCAACACCAACTTCAGCAGGAGAAAACGCAACAAATTCAACACCAACTTCAGCAGAAGAAAATCCAACAAATTCAACACCAATTTCAGCAGGAGAAAACGCAACAAATTCAACACCAACTTCAGCAGAAGAAAAACCAACAAATTCAACACCAACTTCAGCAGGAGAAAACGCAACAAATTCAACACCAACTTCAGCAGAAGAAAAGCCAACAAGTTCAACACCAACTTCAGCAGGATAAAACCCAACAAATTCGACACCAAAGTCAGCAGGAAAGGACCCAACAAATTCAACACCAACTTCAGCAGAAGAAAATCCAACAAATTCAGCAAAAGCTGCAGCAGGAGAAAAACACCAACAAATTCAACAGCAACTTCAGAAGGAGAAACAGCAACAAATTCAACACCAACTTCAGCAGGAAAGGACCCAACAAATTCAACACCAACTTCTGCAGAAAATCCAACAAATTCAACACCAATTTCAGCAGGAGAAAACGCAACAAATTCAACACCAACTTCAGCAGAAGAAAAGCCAACAAGTTCAACACCAACTTCAGCAGGAGAAAACGCAACAAATTCAACACCAACTTCAGCAGAAGAAAATCCAACAAATTCAACACCAATTTCAGCAGGAGAAAACGCAACAAATTCAACACCAACTTCAGCAGAAGAAAAACCAACAAATTCAACACCAACTTCAGCAGGAGAAAACGCAACAAATTCAACACCAACTTCAGCAGAAGAAAAGCCAACAAGTTCAACACCAACTTCAGCAGGATAAAACCCAACAAATTCGACACCAAAGTCAGCAGGAAAGGACCCAACAAATTCAACACCAACTTCAGCAGAAGAAAATCCAACAAATTCAGCAAAAGCTGCAGCAGGAGAAAAACACCAACAAATTCAACAGCAACTTCAGAAGGAGAAACAGCAACAAATTCAACACCAACTTCAGCAGGTGAAAACCCAACAACTTCAAAACCAACTTCAGAAGGAGAAACAGCAACAAATACAACACCAACTTCAGCAGAAGAAACGCCAACAAATTCAACAACAACTTCAGCAGGAGAAAAGGCCACAAATTCAACAACAACTTCAGCAGGAGAAAACCCAACAAATTCAACACCAAATTCAGCAGGAAAGGACCCAACAAATTCAACAGCAACTTCAGCAGGAGAAACACCAACAAATTCAACAACAACTTCAGGAGAAACACCAACAAATTCAACAACGACTTCAGAAAAACACCAACAAATTCAACAGCAACTTCAGCAGGAGAAATACCAACAAATTCAACACCAATTACAGCAGGAGAAAAAAAACCCAACAAATGCAAAAACAAATTCAGCAGGAGAAATATCAACAAATTCAACACCAACTTCAGCAGGAGAAAATCCAACAAATTCAGCAACAACTGCAGCAGGAGAAAAACACCAACAAATTCAACAACAACGTCAGAAGGAGAGAAATCACCAACAATTTCAACAACAACTTCAGCTGGAGAAAAATACCAACAAATTCAACACCAACTTCAGAAAGGGAAAACCCTACAAATTTAACGCCAATTACAGCAGGAGAAATTCCAACAAATTCAACAACAACCTGAGCAGGAGCGAAATCAGAAACAAATTCAACACCAACTTCGGCAGGAGAAAATCCAACAAATTCAATACCAACGTCAACGGGAGAAAAACACCAACAAATTCAACAACTTCAGCAGGGGAAAAACACCAACAAATTCAACAACAACTTCAGCAGGAGAAAACGCAACAAATTCAACACCAAGTTCAGCAGGAGAAAACCCTACAAATTCAGCACCAACTTCAGCAGTAGAAAACGCAAAAAATTCAACACCAACTTCAGCAGGAGAAAAGGCCACAAATTCAACAACAACTTCAGCAGGAGAAAACCCAACAAATTCAACACCAAATTCAGCAGGAAAGGACCCAACAAATTCAACAGCAACTTCAGCAGGAGAAACACCAACAAATTCAACAACAACTTCAGCAGGAGCAACACCAACAAATTCAACAACAACTTCAGGAGAAACACCAACAAATTCAACAACGACTTCAGAAAAACACCAACAAATTCAACAACAACTTCAGCTGGAGAAAAACACCAAAAAATTCAACACCAACTTCAGCAGGGGCAAACCCTACAAATTCAACACCAACTTCAGCAGGAGAAACACCAACAAATTCAACAACAACTCCAGCTGGAGAAAAACACCAACAAATTCAACAACTTCAGCTGGAGAAAACCCAACAAATTCAACACCAACTTCAGCAGGAGAACAAAACCCGACAAATTCAACACCAACTTCAGCAGGAGAAAAAAACCGACAAATTCAACACCAACTTCAGCAGGAGAAAAAACTGACAAATTCAACACCAACTTCAGCAGGAGAAAAAAACTGACAAATTCAACACCAACTTCAGCAGAAGAAAAGCCAACAAGTTCAACACCAACTTCAGCAGGATAAAACCCAACAAATTCGACACCAAAGTCAGCAGGAAAGGACCCAACAAATTCAACACCAACTTCAGCAGAAGAAAATCCAACAAATTCAGCAAAAGCTGCAGCAGGAGAAAAACACCAACAAATTCAACAGCAACTTCAGAAGGAGAAACAGCAACAAATTCAACACCAACTTCAGCAGGTGAAAACCCAACAACTTCAAAACCAACTTCAGAAGGAGAAACAGCAACAAATACAACACCAACTTCAGCAGAAGAAACGCCAACAAATTCAACAACAACTTCAGCAGGAGAAAAGGCCACAAATTCAACAACAACTTCAGCAGGAGAAAACCCAACAAATTCAACACCAAATTCAGCAGGAAAGGACCCAACAAATTCAACAGCAACTTCAGCAGGAGAAACACCAACAAATTCAACAACAACTTCAGCAGGAGCAACACCAACAAATTCAACAACAACTTCAGGAGAAACACCAACAAATTCAACAACGACTTCAGAAAAACACCAACAAATTCAACAACAACTTCAGCTGGAGAAAAACACCAAAAAATTCAACACCAACTTCAGCAGGGGCAAACCCTACAAATTCAACACCAACTTCAGCAGGAGAAACACCAACAAATTCAACAACAACTCCAGCTGGAGAAAAACACCAACAAATTCAACAACTTCAGCTGGAGAAAACCCAACAAATTCAACACCAACTTCAGCAGGAGAACAAAACCCGACAAATTCAACACCAACTTCAGCAGGAGAAAAAAACCGACAAATTCAACACCAACTTCAGCAGGAGAAAAAAACCGACAAATTCAACACCAACTTCAGCAGGAGAAAAAACTGACAAATTCAACACCAACTTCAGCAGGAGAAAAAAACCGACAAATTCAACACCGACTTCAGCAGGAGAAAAAAACCGACAAATTCAACACCGACTTCAGCAGGAGAAAAAAACCGACAAATTCAACACCGACTTCAGCAGGAGAAAAAAACCGACAAATTCAACACCGACTTCAGCAGGAGAATAAAACCGACAAATTCAACACCGACTTCAGCAGGAGAAAAAAACCGACAAATTCAACACCGACTTCAGCAGGAGAAAAAAACCGACAAATTCAACACCGACTTCAGCAGGAGAAAAAAACCGACAAATTCAACACCGACTTCAGCAGCAGAAAACCAAACAAATTCAACACCAACTTCAGCAGGAGAAGACACAAGAAATTCAAGAACAACCTCAGTAGAAGAAAAGCCAACAAATTCAACACCAACTTCAGCAGGAGAAAATCCAACAAATTCAACACCAACTTCAGCAGCAGAAAACCAAACAAATTCAACACCAACTTCAGCAGGAGAAGACACAAGAAATTCAAGAACAACCTCAGTAGAAGAAAAGCCAACAAATTCAACACCAACTTCAGCAGGAGAAAATCCAACAAATTCAACACCAACTTCAGCAGCAGAAAACCAAACAAATTCAACACCAACTTCAGCAGGAGAAGACACAAGAAATTCAAGAACAACCTCAGTAGAAGAAAAGCCAACAAATTCAACACCAACTTCAGCAGGAGAAAAGCCAACAAATTCAACACCAACTTCAGCAGATGAAAACGCAACAAATTCAACACCAACTTCAGCAGGAAAGGACCCAACAAATTCAACACCAACTTCTGCAGAAAATCCAACAAATTCAACACCAATTTCAGCAGGAGAAAACGCAACAAATTCAACACCAACTTCAGCAGAAGAAAAGCCAACAAGTTCAACACCAACTTCAGCAGGAGAAAACGCAACAAATTCAACACCAACTTCAGCAGAAGAAAATCCAACAAATTCAACACCAATTTCAGCAGGAGAAAACGCAACAAATTCAACACCAACTTCAGCAGAAGAAAAACCAACAAATTCAACACCAACTTCAGCAGGAGAAAACGCAACAAATTCAACACCAACTTCAGCAGAAGAAAAGCCAACAAGTTCAACACCAACTTCAGCAGGATAAAACCCAACAAATTCGACACCAAAGTCAGCAGGAAAGGACCCAACAAATTCAACACCAACTTCAGCAGAAGAAAATCCAACAAATTCAGCAAAAGCTGCAGCAGGAGAAAAACACCAACAAATTCAACAGCAACTTCAGAAGGAGAAACAGCAACAAATTCAACACCAACTTCAGCAGGAAAGGACCCAACAAATTCAACACCAACTTCTGCAGAAAACGCAACAAATTCAACACCAACTTCAGCAGAAGAAAAGCCAACAAGTTCAACACCAACTTCAGCAGGAGAAAACGCAACAAATTCAACACCAACTTCAGCAGGAGAAAACGCAACAAATTCAACACCAACTTCAGCAGAAGAAAATCCAACAAATTCAACACCAATTTCAGCAGGAGAAAACGCAACAAATTCAACACCAACTTCAGCAGAAGAAAAACCAACAAATTCAACACCAACTTCAGCAGGAGAAAACGCAACAAATTCAACACCAACTTCAGCAGAAGAAAAGCCAACAAGTTCAACACCAACTTCAGCAGGATAAAACCCAACAAATTCGACACCAAAGTCAGCAGGAAAGGACCCAACAAATTCAACACCAACTTCAGCAGAAGAAAATCCAACAAATTCAGCAAAAGCTGCAGCAGGAGAAAAACACCAACAAATTCAACAGCAACTTCAGAAGGAGAAACAGCAACAAATTCAACACCAACTTCAGCAGGTGAAAACCCAACAACTTCAAAACCAACTTCAGAAGGAGAAACAGCAACAAATACAACACCAACTTCAGCAGAAGAAACGCCAACAAATTCAACAACAACTTCAGCAGGAGAAAAGGCCACAAATTCAACAACAACTTCAGCAGGAGAAAACCCAACAAATTCAACACCAAATTCAGCAGGAAAGGACCCAACAAATTCAACAGCAACTTCAGCAGGAGAAACACCAACAAATTCAACAACAACTTCAGGAGAAACACCAACAAATTCAACAACGACTTCAGAAAAACACCAACAAATTCAACAGCAACTTCAGCAGGAGAAATACCAACAAATTCAACACCAATTACAGCAGGAGAAAAAAAACCCAACAAATGCAAAAACAAATTCAGCAGGAGAAATATCAACAAATTCAACACCAACTTCAGCAGGAGAAAATCCAACAAATTCAGCAACAACTGCAGCAGGAGAAAAACACCAACAAATTCAACAACAACGTCAGAAGGAGAGAAATCACCAACAATTTCAACAACAACTTCAGCTGGAGAAAAATACCAACAAATTCAACACCAACTTCAGAAAGGGAAAACCCTACAAATTTAACGCCAATTACAGCAGGAGAAATTCCAACAAATTCAACAACAACCTGAGCAGGAGCGAAATCAGAAACAAATTCAACACCAACTTCGGCAGGAGAAAATCCAACAAATTCAATACCAACGTCAACGGGAGAAAAACACCAACAAATTCAACAACTTCAGCAGGGGAAAAACACCAACAAATTCAACAACAACTTCAGCAGGAGAAAACGCAAAAAATTCAACACCAACTTCAGCAGGAGAAAAGGCCACAAATTCAACAACAACTTCAGCAGGAAAGGACCCAACAAATTCAACAGCAACTTCAGCAGGAGAAACACCAACAAATTCAACAACAACTTCAGGAGAAACACCAACAAATTCAACAACAACTTCAGCTGGAGAAAAACACCAAAAAATTCAACACCAACTTCAGCAGGGGCAAACCCTACAAATTCAACACCAACTTCAGCAGGAGAAACACCAACAAATTCAACAACAACTCCAGCTGGAGAAAAACACCAACAAATTCAACAACTTCAGCTGGAGAAAACCCAACAAATTCAACACCAACTTCAGCAGGAGAACAAAACCCGACAAATTCAACACCAACTTCAGCAGGAGAAAAAAACTGACAAATTCAACACCAACTTCAGCAGGAGAAAAAAACCGACAAATTCAACACCAACTTCAGCAGGAGAAAAAAAACAACAAATTCAACACCAACTTCAGCAGGAGAAAAAACCGACAAATTCAACACCAACTTCAGCAGGAGAAAAAAACCGACAAATTCAACACCAACTTCGGCAGGAGAAAATCCAACAAATTCAATACCAACGTCAACGGGAGAAAAACACCAACAAATTCAACAACTTCAGCAGGGGAAAAACACCAACAAATTCAACAACAACTTCAGGAGAAAACGCAAAAAATTCAACACCAACTTCAGCAGGAGAAACACCGACAAATTCAACAACAACTTCAGCAGGAGCAACACCAACAAATTCAACAACAACTTCAGGAAAAACACCAACAAATTCAACAACAACTTCAGCAGGAAAAACACCAACAAATTCAACAACTTCAGCAGGAGAGAAATCATCAACAAATTCAACAACAACTTCAGCAGGAGAAAATCCAACAAATTCAGCAAAAGCTGCAGCAGGAGAAAAACACCAACAAATTCAACACCAACTTCAGCAGCAGAAAAACAGCAACAAATTCAACACCAACTTCAGCAGCAGAAAACCAAACAAATTCAACACCAACTTCAGCAGGAGAAGACACAAGAAATTCAAGAACAACCTCAGTAGAAGAAAAGCCAACAAGTTCAACACCAACTTCAGCAGGAGAAAATCCAACAAATTCAACACCAACTTCAGCAGGTGAAAACCCTGCAAATTCGACTGCAACTTCAGCAGGAAAGGACCCAACAAATTCAACACCAACCTCTGCAGAAAATCCAACAAATTCAACACCAATTTCAGCAGGAGAAAAAAAAGCAACAGATGCAGCAACAACTTCAGGAGAAACATCAACAAATTCAACAACAACTTCAGCAGGAGAGAAATCAGCAGGAGAAAACGCAACAAATTCAACAACAACTTCAGCATGAGAAGATCCATCACATTCAACACCAACTGCAGCAGCAGAGAGCTCAAAAAATTCAACACCAACTTCAGCAGGAGAAAATCCAACAACTTCAGCAACAACTGCAGCAGGAGAAAAACACCAACAAATTCAACAACTTCAGCAGGAGAGAAATCACCAACAAATTCAAAACCAACTTCAGCAGGAGAAACACCAACAAAATTCAACAACAACTTCAGCAGGAGAGAAATCATCAACAAATCCAACAACAACTTCAGCAGAATAAAATCCAACAAATTCAACACCAACTTCAGCAGGAGAAAATCCAACAAATTCAACACCAACTTCAGCAGGAGAAAATCCAACAAATTCAACACCAACTTCAGCAGGAGAAAATCCAACAAATTCAACACCAACTTCAGCAGGAGAAAAACACCAACAAATTCAACACCAACTTCAGCAGCAGAAAAACAGCAACAAATTCAACACCAACTTCAGCAGCAGAAAACCAAACAAATTCAACACCAACTTCAGCAGGAGAAGACACAAGAAATTCAAGAACAACCTCAGTAGAAGAAAAGCCAACAAATTCAACACCAACTTCAGCAGGAGAAAATCCAACAAATTCAACACCAACTTCAGCAGGTGAAAACCCTGCAAATTCGACTGCAACTTCAGCAGGAAAGGACCCAACAAATTCAACACCAACTTCTGCAGAAAATCCAACAAATTCAACACCAATTTCAGCAGGAGAAAAAAAAGCAACAGATGCAGCAACAACTTCAGGAGAAACATCAACAAATTCAACAACAACTTCAGCAGGAGAGAAATCAGCAGGAGAAAACGCAACAAATTCAACAACAACTTCAGCATGAGAAGATCCATCACATTCAACACCAACTGCAGCAGCAGAGAGCTCAAAAAATTCAACACCAACTTCAGCAGGAGAAAATCCAACAACTTCAGCAACAACTGCAGCAGGAGAAAAACACCAACAAATTCAACTACTTCAGCAGGAGAGAAATCACCAACAAATTCAAAACCAACTTCAGCAGGAGAAACACCAACAAAATTCAACAACAACTTCAGCAGGAGAGAAATCATCAACAAATCCAACAACAACTTCAGCAGAATAAAATCCAACAAATTCAACACCAACGTCAGCAGGAGAAACACCAACAAATTCAACACCAACGTCAGCAGGAGAAACACCAACAAATTCAACACCAACTTCAGAAAGGGAAAACCCAACAAATTCAACAACAACTTCAGCAGGAATGGACCCAACAAATTCAACAACAACTTCAGCAGGAGAAACACCAACAAATTCAACACCAACTTCAGAAAGGGAAAACCCTACAAATTCAACAACAACTTCAATAGGAGAGAAATCACCAACAAATTCAACACCAACTTCAGCAGCAGAAAACCCAACAAATTCAACACCAACTTCAATAGGAGAGAAATCACCAACAAATTCAAAACCAACGTCAGCAGGAGAAAATGCAACAAATTCAACACCAACTTCAGCAGCAGAAAACCCAACAAATTCAAGACCAACTTCAGCAGGAGAAGACACAAGAAATTCAACAACAACCTCAGTAGAAGAAAACCCAACAAATTCAACACCAACTTCAGCAGGAGAAGACACAAGAAATTCAATAACAACCTCAGTAGAAGAAAAGCCAACAAATTCAACACCAACTTCAGCAGGAGAAAATCCAACAAATTCAACACCAACTTCAGCAGGAGAAAATCCAACAAATTCAACACCAACTTCAGCAGGAGAAAATCCAACAAATTCAACAACAACGTCAGCAGGAGAGAAATCATCAACAAATTCAACACCAACTTCAGCAGCAGAAAACCCAACAAATTCAACACCAACTTCAGCAGGAGAAGACACAAGAAATTCAACAACAACCTCAGTAGAAGAAAAGCCAACAAATTCAACACCAACTTCAGAAAGGGAAAACCCTACAAATTCAACAACAACTTCAGCTGGAGAAAAACACCAACAAATTCAACAACAACTTCAGCAGGAGAAAAACAGCAACAAATTCAACACCAACTTCAGGAGAAACACCAACAAATTCAACAACAACTTCAGGAATGGACCCAACAAATTCAACAACAACTTCAGCAGGAGAAACACCAACAATTTCAACACCAACTTCTGAAAGGGAAAACCCTACAAATTCAAAACCAACTTCAGCAGGAGAAACACCAACAAAATTCAACAACAACTTCAGCAGGAGAGAAATCATCAACAAATTCAACAACAACTTCAGCAGGAGAAAATCCAACAAATTCAGCAAAAGCTGCAGCAGGAGAAAAACACCAACAAATTCAACAACAACGACAGGAAAAGAAAAAACACCAACAAAATCAACAAAAACCCCACCAGGAAAAAAACACCAAGAAATTCAACAACAACCACTGCAGGAAAAGAAAAACACCAACACATTCAACAACAACCTCAGCAGGAGAAAAACACCAACAAATTCAACAACTTCAGCAAGAGAAAGACTCCAACAAATTCTACAACAACTTCAGCAGGAGAAAAGCAGCAACAAATTCAACAACAAACTCAGCAGGAGAAAATCACCAACATATTCAACAACAATGTCTGGAAAAGAAAAAACACCAACAAATTCAACAAAAGCTTCAGCAAGAGAAAAACACTAACAAATTCAACAACAACTTCAGCAAGAGGAAAACACTGACTGATGCAACAACAACTTCAGCAAGAGAAAAGCAACAATTTCAACAACTTTTGCAAGAGAAAAGCACCAACAAATTCAACAACAAATTCAGTAAGAGAAAAACACTAACAAATTCTACAACAACTTCAACCAGAGGAAAACACTGATAAATGCAACAACAACCTCAGCAAGAGAAAACAATAAATTCAAGAACATCTTCAGCAAGAGAAAAATACCAACAAATTCAACAACAACCTCTGTAGGAGAAAAACTCCACCAAATTCAACAACAACTTCTGCTGGAGAAAAACACCAACAAATTCAACAACAACCTCAGCAGGAGAAAAACACCAACAAATTCAACAACTTCAGCAAGAGAAAGACTCCAACAAATTCTACAACAACTTCAGCAAAATAAAAAAAACACCAACAAATTCAACAACAAACTCAGCAGGAGAAAAACACCAACATATTCAACAACAATGTCTGGAAAAGAAAAAACACCAACAAGTTCAACAAAAGCTTCAGCAAGAGAAAAACACTAACAAATTCAACAACAACTTCAGCAAGAGGAAAACACTGACTGATGCAACAACAACTTCAGCAAGAGAAAAGCAACAATTTCAACAACTTTTGCAAGAGAAAAGCACCAACAAATTCAACAACAAATTCAGTAAGAGAAAAACACTAACAAATTCTACAACAACTTCAACCAGAGGAAAACACTGATAAATGCAACAACAACCTCAGCAAGAGAAAACAATAAATTCAAGAACTTCTTCAGCAAGAGAAAAATACCAACAAATTCAACAACAACCTCTGTAGGAGAAAAACTCCACCAAATTCAACAACAACTTCTGCTGGAGAAAAACACCAACAAATTCAACAACAACCTCAGCAGGAGAAAAACACCAACAAATTCAACAACTTCAGCAAGAGAAAGACTCCAACAAATTCTACAACAACTTCAGCAAAATAAAAAAAACACCAACAAATTCAACAACAAACTCAGCAGGAGAAAAACACCAACATATTCAACAACAACGTCTGGAAAAGAAAAAACACCAACAAATTCAACAAAAGCTTCAGCAAGAGAAAAACACTAACAAATTCAACAAAACTTCAGCAAGAGGAAAACACTGACAGATGCAACAACAACATCAGCAAGAGAAAAGCAACAATTTCAACAACTTTTGCAAGAGAAAAACACTAACAAATTCTACAACAACTTCAACCAGAGGAAAACACTGATAAATGCAACAACAACCTCAGCAAGAGAAAACAATAAATTCAAGAACATCTTCAGCAAGAGAAAAATACCAACAAATTCAACAACAACCTCTCTAGGAGAAAAACTCCACCAACTTCAGCACGGGAAAAACACTGACAAATTCAACAACAACGTCAGCAGGAGAAAAACATAAACAAATTCAACAACTTCAGGAAGAGAAAGACACCAACAAATTCATCAACAACTTCAGCAAGAGGAACGCACTGACAACTTCAACAACAACCTCAGCAAGAGAAAAACAACAAATTCAACAACAACCTCAGCAAAAGAAAAAACACCAACAAATTTAACAACAACGTCAGGAAAATAAAAGCACCAACAAATTGAACAGCAACCTCAGCAGGAGAAAAACATAAACAAATTCAACAACTTCACCAAGAGAAAAACACCAACAAATTCAACAACAACCTCTGCAGGAGAAAAAAATTCCCAGCAAATTCAACAACTTCAGCAAGAGAATCATTCTCTTCTTTGGCCTCCTTGTCTCGGGAGACAATAGGTAAGCGCATGGAGGTGGTCAGTGGTTTGTGGAGCAGCGCCTGGAGTGGCTATAAAGGCCAATTCTAGAGTGACAGACTCTTCCACAGGTGCTACAGAAAAATTTGATTGTCGGGGCTGTTACACAGTTGGCTCTCCCCTTGCGCTTCTGTCTTTTTTCCTGCCAACTGCGAAGTCTCTTCGACTTGCCAAAGACACATTGTACAGCGAGCTCGCCACTGGTATCAGACCCACAGGCTGTCCATGTCTCCGCTTTAAAGACGTCTGCAGATGCGACATGATGTCCTGTGACATTGATCACAAGTCATGGGAGTCAGTTGCCAGCGATCACCAGAACTGGTGGGCAGCAAGAAAATAGCACCAACAAATTCAACAACAATTTCAGCAAGAGAAAATCACCGACAAATTCAAAAACAACTTCAGCAAGAGAAAAACATCGACAAATTCAGCAACAACTTCAGCAGAAGTAAACCCAACAAACTCAACAACAACTTCAGCAAGGGTAAAACACCAACAAATTCAACAACAACCTCAGCAAGAGAAAACCACCAACAAATTCAACAACAACTTCAGCAGGAGAAAAACCAGCAGCAAATTCAACAATCACCTCGGCAGGAGAAAAGCACCAACAAATTCAACAACAACTGGAACAGGAGCAAAACACCAACAATTTCAGCAACAGATTCACGAGGACGAGACCAGAATTGAGAGGGTTTATAACTATTGGGAAGGATTGAAAAGCTTGGGGCTCTTTTCTCTAGAATAGAGGAAGCTGAGGGTTGACCTGATGGAGGGTTTGAAGATTACAAAACTTGGTTTCGATCAGGTAGACGTAGATATGTTTCCACTTGCGGGTGAGACCAGACTTAGGGGGAGCCGTCAAAATAAGACAGTCGCTGATAAATCAGATCGGGAATTCTGGAGAAACTTCTTTCCCCAGAGAACGGGAGAATGTGGAACTCGCTAACACGGGGAGTGGGGTGAGGCGAATCGTGGAGATGTATTGAATGGGGGAGGGGGAGGGAAGCTGGATAAAGACATGAGGGAGAGAGGAACAGAAGGAAATGTGGATGGGGTGAGATGAAGAGAGGGGTGGGAGGAGGCTCGTGTGGAGCACAAACACCAGCATGAATGTGTCAGGCCGAATGGCCTGTTTCTGTCCTGTAAATTCTCTGCAGTTCGAGCGAGCGGCAGGAACACCAACACTGTGGGAATAATCAGTGGAGTTGGGGGACTGACTCCTGGGTGAGGGAGGAAACCGGGATCAATAGGGAGGTTACAGAAATAGGGAGGGTTGAGGTCCTGGATTTTTTCGTGGTCTTTCGATGCAGGGAATCGATGACTCGGTACCTATAACTATTTGTTATTCTTTACAACTAACAGTACTTAGTTACCCCTCCCTCATTCCTGTAATGTGCTGACCAGAACTGTACACAGTTATCTACTCTAACTGTGGCCTCATTAGTGTTTTATACAGCTCGAGCAAAACCTCCCTGCTCTTCTATTCTATATATCGGACAATAAAGGTAAGTGTCCTGTAAGCCGCCTCACCCACCTTATCCACCTGTCCTGCCTGCCTCAGGAATCCGTGGCCTCTCACTCCAAGGTCCCTCTGTTCACGGACTGAGAGATAATGTTGGAGAGAGAGAGATTGTTAGGTTACATTGAATGGGCAAATGTAAAAACGTAATCATTGGACATTTCTGTGTACATAGACATCCGAGAGAGGCATGGAGTGAAACAGAGAGAAAGGGAGTGATAGGCATGGGTCGAGAGATCATCTCAAGCAATCTCTTGCTGGTAATCTCTCTCTATCTCTGTCTATCTCTTCCCCTCTGTTCTACTCTCTCCATCCCTTTTTCCCCTTGTCTATCTCTCCCCTTCCCTCTCAATCACTAACTCCCTGCGTACACTCTCGAGAGCAGAGTTGTCCAACCTTTTCGAGTGGTGGGGTGGGGGGAGCCTCATTACAATTTTTGTCTTACATGGGGGAGCAGGTGAGACAATTTCGGAAGGATAAAGGTATTAAGAATGTATCTTGCTATTAATTAAAGCAACAACTAATGGGCATTTTTGTGAAGAAACTTTCAATGAGAAGAGTAATTTATTGACTTACTTTCTCGTCACTATGCTGGACCCTGATTTAGTGAGATGCCTGGCAATTGTTTGCTTGCAAAGTCGTCAATGTTTGTGTGCACGCTTTTTGTTGTGATGCAGAGTATTCCAGATAAATGACCATCGGTCCGGAGTGATGTTGATCACTCTCTCCCTCTCACTCTATCTCTCTCTATCTCTGTGTTCCCCCATCTCTGTGTTGTTCCCCCCTCTCTGTGTTGTTCACCTCTGCTCTGTGTCATCCTCGTTGTCTGTATACCCCTCTTTCTCTTTCTGTCCCCCCTCTCTGCTGTGCGCTCTTTCTCCATTTTCTGCTCCCTCTTTTCTCCCCCTTCTCTCTCTCTCCTCTCTCTGTTCCCCGTCTATCCCTGTCTCTCTCCCCTCCCCTCTCCCACTCTGTTCCACCCTCTTTCTCTCTCCCCCTCTCTCTCACTCCCCCCTCACCTCTCTCTCCCCACCCACCCTCCGCTCTCTGTCTCTCTGCCCCTTTTTCTCTCTCTCCCCATCCCCCCCCCCCCCCCCCCTGTCAGGCAAACCCCCCACCTGCCAAGACTGAGGCACACATGATTTCCCCACATGAACATTTCACCTATACAACTCCATCATAACCTCCCTGCTCTTATATTCTATGCCTCGGCTAATAAAGGCAAGTATCCCATATGCCTTCCTAACCACCTTATCTACCTGTGCTGCTGCCTTCAGTGATCTATGGACAAGTACACCAAGGTCCCTCTGACCCTCTGTACTTCCTAGGGTCCGACCATCCACTGTATATTCCCTTGCCTTGTTAGTTCTCCCAAAATGCATCACCTCACATTTCTCAGGATTAAATTCCATTTGCCACTGCTCTGCCCATCTTCCCAGCCCATCTATATCGTCCTGTAATCTAAGGCTTTCCTCCTCATTATTTATGACACCACCAATTTTCGTGTCATCTGCGAACTTACTGATCATACCTCCGATATTCACGTCTAAATCATTAATGTACACTACAAACAGCAAGGGTCCCAGCACCGATCCCTGTGGTACACCACTGGTCACAGGCTTCCACTCGCAAAAACAACCCTCGACCATCACCCTCTGCCTCCTGCCATTAAGCCGATTTTGGATCCAATTTGCCAAATTGCCCTGGATCCCATGGGCTCTTACCTTCTTAACCAATCTCCCATGTGGGACCTTATCAAAAGCCTTACTGAAGTCCATGTAGACTACATCAACTGCTTTACCCTCATCTACACAAGTAGTCACCTCCTCGAAAAATTCAATCAAGTTAGTTAGACACGATCTCCCCCTGACAAAGCCATGCTGACTATCCCTGATTAATCCCTGCCTCTCCAAGTGGAGATTAATCCTGTCTAAGAACTTTTCCAATGATCTCCCTACCACTGATGTTAGACTCACCGGCCTGTAATTACCTGGTTTATCCCTGCTACCCTTCTTGAATAATGGTACCACATTCACTGTCCTCCAGTCCTCAGGTACCTCTCCTGTGGCCAGACAGGATTTGAAAATTTGTGTCAGAGCCCCTGCAATTTCCTCCCTTGCTTCACATAACAGCCTGGGATACATCTCATCTGGGCCTGGGGATTTATTCACTTTAAAGCCCGCTAAAACCTCCTCCCTTTCAATGCTAATATGTTCAAGTATATCGCAATCCCCCTCCTTGATCTCTACACCTACATCGTCCTTCTCCATAGTGAACACAGTCACATGACTGGCAGTCCATTGAGATTTGAACTTCCAACAAAGGATTCAAACTGACAAAAGCTCCTGGTTTGATAAGACCTCTCTCCTGTCTGCCCTCACCTCACTCTCACCTGCATCGGTAACCACTGAAAAAACGTAAACTCAAAGAGAGAAAAAGTCTCCTACGTGAACAAGGTTTAAGAAGAATAGTGGGCCCCAATGAAATGCAAGACCATATCTTCAATCAAGGACTACAGAGAGCTCGAGAAACAGTAACAAGATATTGCCTCAAACTGTTCTATTTATCTTTTCTTCTCTTTTCCATCCCTATTTACATGTGTGTATCCCGTGTGCATGCTAACGTGGGGCGTGTCACATATCTGTAGGTGTTAACTGTATTAGAGTTTAAGTTTAAGGTTTAGCAAATTTCATCATTCTTCTTTCAAGCAAAGAAAGCCTGGTTATACTCATTTCTTTGCCTTATAATTGACAACGTATGTCAGCCAAGAGCGACGTCTCAATTCATTCCATCTTCGCTGCCTCCTGAGAATACTTGGCATCAGGTGGCAGGACCGTATCTCCAACACAGAAGTCCTCGAGTCGGCCAACATTCCCAGCATATACACACTACTGAGCCAGCGACGCTTGAGATGGCTTGGCCATGTGAGCCGCATGGAAGATGCCAGGATCCCCAAGGACACATTGTTCAGTGAGCTCGCCACTGGTATCAGACCCACTGGCCGTCCATGTCTCCGCTATAAAGACGTCTGCAAACGCGACATGAAATCGTGTGACATTGATCACAAGTTGTGGGAGTCAGTTGCCAGCGTTCGCCAGAGCAGGCGGGCAGCCATAAAGACAGGGCTAAAATGTGGCGAGTCGAAGAGACTTAGTAGTTGGCAGGAAAAAAGACAGAGGCGCAAGGGGAGAGCCAACTGTGTAACAGCCCCAACAACCAATTTTATCTGCAGCACCTGTGGAAGAGCCTGTCATTCTAGAATTGGCCTTTATAGCCACTCCAGGCACTGCTTCACAAACCACTGACCACCTCCAGGCGCTTACCCATTGTCTCTCGAGACAAGGAGGCCAAAGAAGAATTGGAAAGCTGTGAACAAGGATTCACGAAGGGGGAACTAAAACACAGTGTG
Source organism: Heterodontus francisci (assembly GCF_036365525.1). Taxonomy (NCBI): domain Eukaryota; kingdom Metazoa; phylum Chordata; class Chondrichthyes; order Heterodontiformes; family Heterodontidae; genus Heterodontus; species Heterodontus francisci. The sequence goes on from NW_027141078.1 coordinate 333,468, forward strand.
TTTAAAATAAAATCCTGTTACAGTGAGACCAGGTGAAGATAGTAACAGACCCCTAGACACATTTCTCACCTGGCCGTAACACCCCCTCTCTCTTGCCCTCTTGTGTTCAAGTATATCACAATCCCCCTCCTTGATCTCTACACCTACATCGTCCTTCTCCATAATGAACACAGTCACATGACTAGCTGTCGATTGAGATTTGAATTTCCAACAAAGGATTCAAACTGAGAAAAACTCCTGGTTTGATAAGAGCTCTCTCCTGCCTGCCCTCAACCCACTCTCACCAGCATCGGAAATCACCGAAAAAACGTCACCTCAAAGAGAGAAAAAGTCTCCTGCGTGAGCAAGGTATAAGAAGAATAGTGGGCCCCAATGAAATGCAAGACCATATCTTTCAATCAAGGAGTACAGCGAGCTCGAGAAACAGTAGCAAGATATTGCCTCAAACTGTTCTACTTTTCTTTTCCTCTGCTCTTTTCTGTCCCTATTTGCATGTGTGTATCCCATGTGCATGCTAACGTGGGTGCATCATATATCCATAGGCGTTAGAGTTTAAGTTTAAGGTTTAGTAAATTTCATCTTTCTTCTTTAAACCAAAGTAAGCCTGTTTGTGCTCATTCCTTTGCCTTATAATTGGAAAGCTGTGAACAAGGATTCACAAAGGGGGAACTAAAACACAGTGTGTTTAAAATAAAATCCTGTTACAGTGAGACCAGGTGAAGAAAGAAACAGACCCCTAGACACATTTCTCACCTGGTCGTAACACCACCTCTCTCTTGCCCTCTCTCTCCCCGCTGCTTTCTCTCCCCCCAGCTCTGTCTCTCTCTCTGCCTCCCCACCCCCTCCCTTACCTCTCTTTCTCCCTTCTGTTCGCCCCTCTATCTCCCTCTCTCTGAACCTATCTCTCTCTGCTCCTATCTCTTCCCCCCTTCTCTCTCTCCTCCCCTCGCTCACTCTCTCCCCTACTCGCTCTCTGCCCCCTCTTTCTTCCCCCCACTCTCTTCCCTCCACTCTCCTACCCACTCCCCGAGCTCTCTCCGCCCCTCTCTCTCCTGCTCTCGTCTATTGCTCCCCCTCTGTCTGTCCACCCTCTCTCCCCCTGCCCGCTCCCTCTCTCTGTCCCCACCACCCCCAGTTCGCTCTCTCTCTGTCTCTGACAGTTACAGAGAGTGGGAGGGTTCAGCACCGAAGCTTAAGATTACAACTGGAACCATTGTCTGGGTTTCTGTTTGGTCAGTTACATGTGAATTAGCAGCAAGGGGAGGCCATGTTCCGGTGGGATTTTCAAAGAATCCCCCAGAAATCCCCGAATTTGTACGAAGTTCGGAAGCCGCTAATCTCGATGTCAGCAGCTGTCAGCTGTGAAACTGACAACGTGATTTTTTTAAAAAGGTCGGTCCAGAAGAAGAAGCCAATGGGAAATTTCTTGTCTCTGATATACATCTCCGGACCAGAACCTGGTGGAGAGTGTACGTAGAGAGACCTCCCGCTCACTGAAATAACCTTTCTGCAGTTTTGTTTCCAGGTAAGATCATTAAAAAGAAGTGACTATCACAGCAAAAGAATATTGTCCGTTATCCCTCAAGGGGGCTGGAATAGAAAGCGATGGATGTTGTGTTACTGTTGTATGAAGCCCTGATTAGACCCCGTCTGGAGTAACTGTGTTCAGTTCTGTGCACCAAACCTCAGGAAGGATATCTCAGCTTCGGAGGAGGGTTCAATTCGGTTCACAGTGAGAGAGTTCCCTCCCAGGAATAAAAACCCCGGATTTCCATGATCAGATAGGAAAACAATTCCGGCAAAATCAATAAACGTCTTGAGACAGTCAATCTCAGGATTCATCAATGTATTGAGCA
>NW_027141078.1:340323-357823 GCF_036365525.1 Heterodontus francisci
ACAGATAGAGAGAGATAGATGGAGAGACAGAGAGAGTCAAAGACAAAGAAATAGAGAGATAGACAGAGAGAGAACATCAGAGAGAGCGTGCAAGACACAGTGAGAAGAAAGAGGGAGCTGGAGAAACGGAGAGCCACAGAGAAGGAGAGAGGCTGTTACAGAAATGAAATATATGTTTATATGAGGGTGAAAGGCAGATAAAGGGGAAACAGAGAGAGACAGAGATAAAACTGAGAGTTACAGAGAGAGGGATGTGAGATAGAAGCTCAAAGATATTTCTGACGGAGCAGTGTTTATGTTTCTGTGTTTTCCCAATGATTCCACTCACACTGAACACAAGTGACTGCAACTCCTGTCCGACAGCACAGACAAGACAGAGAGAGAGAGAGAGAGAGAGTGAGAACGATGGGTTTTCCTACACAGAACGATCACACAGCTGTTTGGAGACACTCTGTCCTGATATATTTGTGCCAGACTGAGACAGGAGGAGGGATTTAATATTCCTGAAATGTGGAGAATCTGAAATGTTCCCACCGTCATCAGAAACAGGCTGGGAGTCGGGAGGTTCCTCAGGAGTAGACGGAGACCCCGAGTCTGAGAGGATCAAATGAAGACAAGAGGAATTTCACTGGGATTCGGAACGCTGGATGAGTTGACGGAAGTGTTTTAACACAGAACCTCCTCTCGTATGTAATCTCACTCCCTCGACACACTGAATCAATGTGTACCAGCCTTTACCGAGGGGAGACACCAGACATCATCGGCTCCAGAATCAGTTACTACTCCGACAGGAAAACAAAAACCAACAGAGAAAACTCGGAAGATTATCAAAGTGATCAGCAAAAGGAGAGGGGGAGAGAAAAGGAGGGAGGGCGACAGGAGTGAGAGGGAAAAGAGTGAGGGGGATCTGGAGTGAGTGAGCGCAAGAGAGAGAAATGAAAACAGCACTGTCATGTTCCCCTTAATCAATACTGATACCCCTCCTCCTTTCCTTCCTTCCCTCTCTTTCCTGAACACCTTGTAGCCAGGAATATTCACTACCCAGTCCTGCCCCCCTTAGAGCCAGGACTCTGTTACTGCCGCCACATCATATTTCCACATGGCTATCTGCGCCTGGAGCTCAACAACCTTATTTACCACTCTCCGTGCATTCATATATACACACATTAAACTGAATTTACAGCTTATCACCTTCCCTCTTACACTGACACCATCTAATACATTACTCTTTTCTAGTCCAGTGTTATCTCTTCCTCCTAATTCTCTGTGCTTCTGTGTTTTACTCTGTAATATTGCTCGGACCCCTGTTTTTCCTTCTGTATATTAATGACAGAGACTTGGGCGGACAGGGTACCATATCAAAATTTGCAGGTGACACAAAACCTGGTAGTATTGTGAACAGTGAGGAGGATAGTGAGAGATGTCAGGAGGACATAGACAGGCTGGTGGGATGGGCAGACAAGTGGCAGATGAAATTTAACGCAGGGAATTGTGAAATGATTCATTTTGGTCGGACGAACGAGGAGAGGCAATATCAAATAAAGGATACAATTCTGGAGGAGGTGCAGGGGCAGAGGGACCTGGGGGGTACATGTGCACAAAGATTAAGAGGAGATTTGATCGAGGTGTTCAAAATCACGAGGGATCTGAACAGAGCAGACAGGGAGAAACTGTTCCCATTGGTGGGAGGATCCAGAACCAGAGGACACCGGGTTTTAGGTGAGTGGTAAAAGTAGCAAGAGAGACAGGAAAACCTTTTCACACAGCGAGTGGTTAGGATCTGGAATGCTGTGTCTGAGAGTGTGCTGGCGGTCGGTTCAATTGAGGCTTTCAAAAGGGAATTGGATAATTATCATCGGAGTGGGAGTAGGTGAGTTCATCTCGCAGAGAGCTGGGACGGAGATGATGGGCTCAATGGCCTCTTTCTGTGTTGTAACCAGTCTAACTCCCCTCAGTCGCTGTATCACACTCCCCTCAGTCGCTGTATCACACTCCCCTCAGTCGCTGTATCACACTCCCCTCAGTCGCTGTATCACACTCCCCTCAGTCGCTGTATCACACTCCCCTCAGTCGCTGTATCACACTCCCCTCAGTCGCTGTATCCCACTCCCCGCAGTCCCTGTATCCCGCTCCCATCAGTCACTCCTTCCCACTCCCCTCAGTCACTACATCCCACTCCCTCAAGAAGAGACTGGATGATCTCTCGGACTGATCTTCTATGGAGTCACATTGTGTACAGTATCTGTTTATAATGGACCCCACAAGGGTGACACCTGATGTTCCAGACACCACTGGGGTAGACGATGATCCGCCGGTGGATTCTCGAGTTGATTCTTCCTCGGGTTCCTCAGTTACAGCTGTCTCTGGATCTGTAATAAAGGAAGAGGGCAGAGTGGAGAAAATCCGAAGAGATCGTACGTTTTGTACTGGAGTCCAGACAGTGTCAGACTCTCATCTTTATCAAACCCTCGACCATCCAATCCTACTCCCCGTGACACAGAACATCCCAGAATCACCCTCCTGGGTCACAGAGAAACAGCAATGTACCTGTACAATACGCAGCACAGTGGTGCAACTTCTTCAACTCATAAACAAAGTAACTGTTGCAGTTTTTGATCTTTATCTCATGGACCCAGTTGCAGGGATTTCCATCCCAGTGAAAACAAACTGTCCTCATTACTTCTCCCTGTCCCACGCTGGGATGGGAACATGAAATGAGAGTTTATAAATACTGAAGACTGTAACTGATGTGAACAGTGCTGGACAGTGAATGTAAATCTGATATTATAAAGGCTGAAATTACCATTTAACCAGGCTGTGACACGGGTGGAGCAGTGATACAGTGGGACAGCAGTCTCCGGGATCTTCCATCCACCGGAACTGAAACAATAATCACAGAGTCAGTCCCTGAACCGATGGTAAATATTAACCAGGAGAGAGACTGGTACCGGCAGAGAGTATCAGAAACTGGGGGTGATCCCTTACTCTGCACTTATTGACTAGTTTGCCCTGAAATTGCCCCTTTACTTTACCTTTTAAATCTGTACTATCCTTGAACAAGATTCTCATCACACTTCACCAGACCGGAGCACTCAGTCTCAGTACAATCGATGTTCCTCCAGGGCTGGTCCAGGACTGTGTGATTTACACAGGGGTCAGTGAGTGCGGAGACTGTGACTGAGTGACAGAAAGATGTTTCATGTTAATACAAGTACAGTTTATGTTACACAGCGTCTTGTACCCTTCTGAAATACCAATAATCTCAGTTTCACTCCCCGCCCTGGTCACAAATCCCCCGGATTAGAGCTGGAAAATTTCCTCCTTCTCTAAACCAGGTTTCCATCTGTCTCCCAGCTCAGCCTTCCCCTCTAGCTCACTGCTCACAGACAGTCCTCCCTATTCTAGATGAAACATCAGCTCTCAGGTAACAGAAAGCATTAAATATCTCAGCTTCACTTCATCACAATAGAAAAGCTGCACATGTTCAGTGTGAGATATCACGGTGTATCTCATTCCCCAGGTGAACACTGAGTACAGACAGTGAGAGACACTCGATGGTCAGTGTGAGATATCACGGGGTATCTCAGTCCCCTGGTGAACACTGAGTACAGACAGTGAGAGACACTCGATGGTCAGTGTGAGATATCATGGGGTATCTCAGTCCCCAGGTGAACACTGAGTACAGACAGTGAGAGACACTCGATGGTCAGTGTGAGATATCATGGGGTAGCTCAGTCCCCAGGTGAACACTGAGTACAGACAGTGAGAGACACTCGATGGTCAGTGTGAGATATCATGGGGTAGCTCAGTCCCCGGGTGAACACTGAGTACAGACAGTGAGAGACACTCGATGGTCAGTGTGAGATATCATGGGGTATCTCAGTCCCCAGGTGAACACTGAGTACAGACAGTGAGAGACACTCGATGGTCAGTGTGAGATATCATGGGGTATCTCAGTCCCCAGGTGAACACGGAGTACAGACAGTGAGAGACACTCGATGGTCAGTGTGAGATATCATGGGGTATCTCAGTCCCCAGGTGAACACTGAGTACAGACAGTGAGAGACACTCGATGGTCAGTGTGAGATATCACGGGGTATCTCAGTCCCCTGGTGAACACTGAGTACAGACAGTGAGAGACACTCGATGGTCAGTGTGAGATATCATGGGGTATCTCAGTCCCCTGGTGAACACTGAGTACAGACAGTGAGAGACACTCGATGGTCAGTGTGAGATATCATGGGGTAGCTCAGTCCCCGGGTGAACACTGAGTACAGACAGTGAGAGACACTCGATGGTCAGTGTGAGATATCATGGGGTATCTCAGTCCCCTGGTGAACACTGAGTACAGACAGTGAGAGACACTCGATGGTCAGTGTGAGATATCATGGGGTATCTCAGTCCCCAGGTGAACACTGAGTACAGACAGTGAGACCTTCGATGGTCAGTGTGAGATATCACGGGGTATCTCATTCCCCGGATGAATACTGAGTAAAGACCATCTTCCAGTCTCCATAAACTTGGTGATGTTGCTGAACTAGTAATCCAGAGTCCCAGGCTCAGGCCCCGGGGACATGGGTTCAAATCCCACCACGAAAGCTGTTGGGATTTACATCAAATTAATGCTGATATAAATCGGGAATTGACAGCTGCTCTCAGTAATACTGGTCGTGAAGCTATCATCGCTTGTGGTTAAAACCCGTCGGGCCCGCTCATGTCCTCCGGTGGGAGGAAATCCGCCCTCCTTACCCGGTCTGGCCTACATGGGACTCCAGACCCGCAGCAAATGTGGTGAACTCTTAACTGCCCTCTGAAATGTCCGAGCATTGCACTCTCTCTTCGAGGGCCAAATGGGGCTGGGCAAGAAATGTTGGCAGTGTCTTTTGGGACTAACTGGGTAGCTCCTTCTAAAGGCCAGCACGAACACGAAGGGCCGAAAGTCATCTTGCTATCCTGTATGATTCTAAGTTCTCAGTCCCCAAGTGGAATTAGGTGGAGTCTAACTTCCTTCTAATGTTGTTTTTCATTGAGCAAACTATTCAACAGGATCTTCATGAATCGCAAATATTTTATTACTGAGCCTGGAAACAAGTTGCAGGCTGAATTTGTGAACATACGGACATAAGAATTCGGAGGAGGAGGCCACTCGGCCCCTCTAGTCTGCTCCGCCATTCAACAGTGTCATGGCTGAACGGATTACTCCACATTTACACCTCCCCCCGATATCCTCCCACCACCCCCGCCCTTGCTTTTCGAGAATCTATCTACCTTTGCCTTCAAAATATTGAAAGACTCTGCTTCCACCATCCTTTCGAGGAAGAGAATTCCAGAAACTCGCAACCCTCAGAGGAAACAATTTCTCCTCATCTCTGTCTTCAATGGGCGACCCCCTTATTTTTAAACAGTGACCCCGAGTTCTAGGGGAAACATCCTTTCCACATCCACCCTCTCAAGACCACTCAGGATCTTATATGTTTCAATCAAGTCGCCTCTTACTCTTCGAAACTCCAGCGGATACAAGCCTAGCCTGTCCAACCTTTCCTCATAAGACAGCCCACCCATTCCAGGGATTAGTAAACCTTCTCTGTACTGCCTCCAATAAATTTACATCCTTCTTTCAATAAGGAGACCAGTACTATAAACAGTACTCCAGATGTGGTCTCACCAATGCCCTGTATAACTGAAGCATAACCTCCCTACTTTTATATTCAATTCCCCTCACGATAAACAATAACATTCTATTCGCTTTCCTAATTACGTTCTGTACCTGCATACTAACCTTTTACGATTTATGTACTAGGACACCCAGATTCCTCTGCATCTCAGAGCTCTGCAATCTCTCACCATTTAGATAATACACTTCTTTTTTATTCTTCCAGCCAAAGTGGACAATTTCACACTTTCCCCACATTATACTCCATTTGCCAGGTCTTTGCCCTCTCACCTAACCTATCTATATCCCTTTGTAGCCTCCTTATGTCCTCTTAACAGGTTACTTTCCTACCTATCCTTGTGTCATCAGCAAATTTATCAACCGTACCTTTGGTCACTTCATCCAAGTCATTTATATAAATTGTAAAAAGTTGAGGCCCCAACACCAATCCCTGTGGCTCACCACTCATTACATCTTGCCAACCAGAAAATCACCCATTTATTCCTACTCTCTGTTTCTTGTTAGCTACTCAATCTTCTATCCATGCCAGTATGTTGCCCCTTACACCATGAGCTTTTATTTTTGCAGTAACCTTTGGTGTGACACCTTATCAAATGCCTTCTGTAAATCTAAGTACAGTACATCCACCAGTTCCCCTTTCTCCACAGCACATGTCACTTCCTCAGAGAACTCCAATAAATTGGTTAAACATGACTTCCCTTTCACAAAACCATGTTGACTCTGCCTGATTACCTTGAATTTTTCTAAATGCCCTGCTATAACATCTTTAATAATAGCTTCCAAAATTTACCCTCTGACAGATGTCAAGCTAAGTGGCCTGTAATCTCCTGCTTTCTCTCTCCCTCCCTTTTTCAAAAAACGAGTTACATTTGCTATTTTCCAATCTAAAGGAACACTCTCGGATGAAGTCCATCAGGACCCAGGGACTTGTCAACCTGCAGCTCCAACAGTTTGTTCAGTACCGCTTCCCTGGTGATTATAATTTTCTTGAGTTCCTCCTTCCCTTCCATTTCCTGACTTACAGCTAATACTGGGATGTTACTTGTGTGGAAGTGAGCAGAAAGGCATGGCACTATGCTTCATGGGAAATATAGCCAAGTTAGGAACAGTAGCTTTGCTGAGCTTTGATTTTAAGTGGCAGAAACCACAATGAAATAGTTAAAAGTAAAGGCAGAGCGTGTGAGACTGTAAAGACTAGCCGACACTGGTAATTGCAAGTACATCTGTTCTTTGTGGCCTGATTGTGTGACTCCCTGTGGTTTGGAACAAATGGATTCCTGTGAATCAAATGATGTCCATCCCTGTGTGAGTGAGTGCTAGGCCCCTCTTATCTTCGTGAACTGCCACTACTTGTAGCTGCAGACTGCACTAAACACTCAGGAATGTAAACCTAATAGAGATAGCAGGATGCTCCGCAATTACTTGTCACAAGGTAGAGACAGAACTCATGATCAATGTAGGGAGTGAGACCAGAATGGTGACTATGCTCTTGCTAATTAGCTTGCTTGTCCGCTTTGTTTTATCTTGCTGGTACAAAACAATATTTTATTAGTAACAAGTATGTATTGAGAATGGAGTGTATTGTAACCTCAGTAACAGACGTACTGCATGCCACCACGTGGGTGAAGTCGAATTGTCCCGCACTGATTGGTTAAACAAGGAGGTGTAGCGTGAATCTTAATGTATAAAAAGTAGTTCCCGTATCACAAAACTTACTTACTCCGGGGGTGGGGGGGACCCGACAGACTCTGGTGGAGTCAGTGCCGCTGTATCAGAGTAAGTCCGCAGGCGACTGCGCAAATAAAGTAATTGATTTTACCGACACATCCGACTCGGTATATTTACTGAACCAGACTGAAGGCAAAAAGAACTCAGATTTACACTTGTACCCTCAATAGTGAAGACCAAGGCAAAATATCTGTTCAATTCATCTGCCATCTCCTTATTATCTATTATTAATTCCCCGGACTCACTTTCTTTAGGACCAACGTTCACTTTGTTAACTCTTTTTAAAATCAAAGTAATTCATGACAATGCTACTTCGTTCTTTCGTCTTCCTCGCTGACGCGCCGGTTTGGCCTCTGCACATGCGTCAAAGCTTCGGCGCGACTTTTTGAAAGGGGGAGGTTTCGTCGGGCATTTTCTCGCATTTTATCTGAATTATTTATTCGTTTCGGAGACTTGCTTCATTTTTATTTGACGCAGGAGATTGTTCCAAGCTAAGCTGCTCTGCCTTTGTAAGTTGCTCTGAAAACATTTCCATTGTCTGGGCCACCGCTTGTTCTCCAGTCCCTGTTGTCAGTTGCTCTGAAAACATTTCCATTGTCTGGGCCACCGCATGTTCTCCAGCCCCTGTTGTCAGTTGCTCTGAAAACATTTCCATTGTCTGGGCCACCGCATGTAGCAGGATGAAGGCACAGTGACTGTGATTTCTGGCGCCAAACAGTACACACTGCAGATACATGATGGCCAGGCTACCTGCAGCTGCATCTTCCCCATTCAGACTTTGTTGCCCTGCAAACATGCTGTTGTTGTGCAGAGGCATCTGGGTCTGCCTTTGGACAGGCTCGCCCCCAATTGTCGCTGGCGTGCATCTCAGACACCAACGACGGCAGGCATGGCTGCTGCCATTGTGATTACGGAGGAACAGCCAAGGCCCCTCAGCCACAATGAAAAATACCGCTTGCTTTCAGATCAATTGTACCAGCTGCAACAGGCCGTTCTGCAGAGTGGAACGGCAGCATTCATGAGGAGACTGGACTGGCTGCGGCAACAGACTCTCCGCTGGCAGCAAGGACTGGCTGATGAGATGGATCCATTTACTATGCCCAACAATTGCCCGGAAGCACCTTCGGATGGAGGTGGCCGCGCGCTGGACATCAGTCACGTGTCACAAACCCTGGATCCTGAGCGTCTCACCCCCTGGCCTAATGATCTGATGGACCATACATATGCCTGCCTGTTCAAATCTCCACTTCCCCTACCTGCGGTACCCTCTCCTTGCTGCTCCGTTACACAGTCACCTGCTCCTACACCCATCAGGGCAGTGCTCAGTTACACAGTCACCTGCTCCTACACCCATCAGGGCAGTGCTCATGGACACACAGTTACCTGCTCCTACACCCATCAGGGCAGTGCACATGGACACACAGTTACCTGCTCCTACACCCATCAGGGCAGTGCACATGGGCACACAGTTACCTGCTCCTACACCCATCAGGGCAGTGCACATGGACACACAGTTACCTGCTCCTACACCCATCAGGGCAGTGCTCATGGACACACAGACACCTGTTTCCCCATCCGACGTTGAAACAACCATGCAGAGCCTTGTGAGACTCCGCAATTGCCAGTTGCTGCCTGTCAAGCAGAGAGGGCATCCAAAAGGGTCAAGCACTTGGGGAACATTCAGCAAGAAGAGACTGAGCTCAGACTCTTGTGACTTTGCCTTCTTCACATGGACAATACAGTAGCGGAATAGAGAGCCAAGCGTTCATTCGCCACAAGGCTCTCCAGGAACAATCTCCTTAGCTGTGCATCGCAGAGACTCGGCCTGTCTGTCTAACGGGAATGCTGGACACAACACTCATGTATCCATGCTCAGCAGTTCCTCGGATACTTAATGAACTGAATAAAACTTTTCAATAATTAAACCCAGAATTGTTGAGGCTTTGTTTTGGATGCTATTTCCCCGACTTTGCAACAGCACTTCAGATATTCAACTATGGTGGAGGTAGGGGGGTAGAGGGAGGGGTGGGTGAAGAGGGGGAGGGAGGGGTGGGTGAAGAGGGGGAGGGGTGGGGAGTGCGGGGAGGGGTGGGGAGTGCGGGGAGGGGTGGGGAGAGGGAGCATGCAAAATGCAGGGACCAAACAGTTGCAATGCCTGAAGTACTGAGGAGAAGTAGAGAAAGCAACTGGGTTGGGCATCCGCAGCTGGAGGGAACGGCTGAATGGAGAGGGCCGGAAGCGAGAGGCCGTAGAGAGCCGCGGGGAGCGAGCGTGCGAAGACCTTGGTGTCCAATCTTCTGACCTGCCTCCAATTTTTGCACAATTATATGCTTTTTCTTTAAGTTTGATACTATCTTTAACTTATTCAGTTAACCACAGATAGCGGTTCCCACCCTCAGAATTGTTCCTTCTCGTTGAAATGCATCTATTCTGTGTATTCTGAAAAATCCCCTTAAATGTCTACCACTGCATCTCTATTGACCTATCCCTGATTTGCCAGTTCACTTTAGCTAGCTCTGCTTCCATGCCCTCATAACTGCCCTTATTTATGATTAAAATACTCGACTCGGACCACTCTCCTCTCCCTCAAACTGAATGTAAAATTCAATCATATTATGATCACTGCTACCTAGGGGCGCCTTAACCATGATGTCATTGATTAATCCCATCTCGTTGCACAATACCAGGTCTAGTATAGCCTTGTCTCTGGTTGGCTCCAGAGTGTATTGTTCCAGGAAATTATCCCAATAACATTCTATGTACTCCACATCTAGGCCACCTCTGCCCACCTGATTTTTCCGGTCTATATGTCCATTAAAATCCCCCATAATTATCGCCGGACCTTAAATACAATTTTGATACCACATTTTATAAACACATGATAAAAGTACTACACAAATTCTGAGAGTATGTACAAAAAATGTGAACATTAAGGAATAAAGGATTTAATTGAATCGTAATTAAGCAGGAAACAGAAGCAAATAATTAAATGTAAGTAAACTAAATGCATAAATCTATAAAAGCAAATATTCAATTCAATGTGCAAACACATTTCGCTCAATATTGGAGAGAGATGTATAAATATAACAGGAATATTTACAGTATTATCATTGAATTTAGATATAAAAGAACAAATCATTTCAGGGCATGTTGAGAATCGCAGTCTTCCCCGATTCTCATCAGTTGAAAATAGATTACAAAAACAGGAGAATTAATATGAAGTAATAATGTAAATATTGAAGATCAATTAGAAATGCAGATATTTGAAATCAAAGTGCTAATTAAAGGTATAAATGATTGGAATTGAACAATTTAAGTGTCATCTCCATGACTGAACTTTTCCGATCCAGTTTCCAACCCTGAAAGTCCCTGATCAAAAGACACAAATGACATCCTCTGTGTCCGTGCTCTATTCCTGAACCTCCTTCTCCACCTGTCCACAGTCTTTGTCACAGTTCACCACACTATCCTCAGCCAAGCCCTCTCCTTCCTTGTCCAGCTGGATGGAACTGCCCCCTCCTCATCCCCAAATCCACGCATCCCAATCCCGTCTCAGCCAGAGGATTTCCCGCAGTGTCTTCCCTGTGCACTCCGGCGCTCTTCCCTCGAGGGTACCCTCAGGAACTGCCTCCCTAAACCTCTCCGCCTTGCCACCTCCCTCTCCCCATTCAGGAGCCCCCTTTGCAGTGCAAAGGATGAACTGTGTCTGTAATGTCAATGACTCACCCAGGCAACCCAGAAACAACAGCAGAGTCCGCATCTCACCGGGTGACATTCTGGAAAGGGAAACGCAGAGTTAGGATTAGATAGAGTTCAGGGGATGAGGGGGGATTGGAGAGAAGATTAAATATGGAGTGGGTCAGAGGGATCAGTGAGGATATCAATTAATAGTGGGTCAGCAGTCCCTCTCTCCCTCATTGAGATCCCGACAGACAGAGATGAGCACCACCTCCTTACAGGTCCCTGATAAACACCAAATCCTCGACTCCAATCCTTCCCTGTTTCTCTGTCGCATTTCCAATCCCCCCCCAGTGATTAAACCGTGTTTGTTCCTGACCTGCCATCTCTCTCCTCCAGGTCCCTCTCCAGTCTCCCTGTATAGACACCCTTCTAATATTCGAACACAGGTCCATTACTGAGCCCTGTATGGGGAGAAGACAAGCAGAACCCACACCCTGAGTTAACACCTAGCAAGTGACAAACTTGTTCTAACAGTGCGCCCGTACCCGGCTGCTTACCAGAGTCTCCAAAGGAGGTGTCGCTGGGTGGGAGATGCACTGGGTTCAGTTCCAGTCGCTTCCTCCTCTGTCTTGGTTCCAGTCTGCTGTGAACAGTGTCAGTCTCAGTGACATCCACCACAGCGGATTGACGTGTGACCAACTGCAGTGCTGGTTGGCTGAAGCACTCTGGAAGAATCCATGCAAATGAAAGGCGTTCAATGGCAGGACTAGTGAGGAACAAACAAGGAAACATCTCTCCTGGGTGCTTGGTAACCAGCTGGATTTAATCTCTGAATATTCTCCAATGCTCAATGTCCCTTAAAGCTCCAATAGACATAGTCCATTTCCAGCACTGACACATTAATGATATGGGTGGGATCTCTCTGTTGCTATAATCCCTTGTACAGACCATTAGGACACTGGGGATTGAGAGTTCTCTCAATTGAAGGAGTGGGGTGGAAATAGGGTGGGTCCGTCCCAAGGAGAGCCATTCAGGTAAATAGCAGATCTCTGTTTATTCATTCTTGGCATGTGGACGTCACTGGCAACGCCAGCATTTATTGCCGATCCCTGACTGCCCTCGAGAAGATGGTGGGGAGCTGCCTTCTTGACTGACTGCTGTTTGTGTGGTGCATTTACTCCTACACTGCCGTTAGGGAGGTAGCTCCTGGATTTAGAACAAGCCCCAATGTGAAATGCTGAGGGATGTGGAGGGGAACTTGCTGGTAGTGGTGTTCCCATTGTGTCTGCTGCCCTTGTCCCTCTAGGTGGTAGAGGTCGCGGGTTTGGAAGGAGCCTTGGTGTGACACTGTCACTGCCCCCTTTCCGAATCTCTCCAGAATGTCCAAAATAGACAATGTAACTCCTTTATTCAAAAAGGGGAGGGAGACAGAAAGCAGGAAACCTCAGGCCAGTTAGCTTATTAGAAAAATGTTAGAAGCCACTATTAAAGACGTTATAGCAGGGCATTTAGAAAAATTCAAGGTAATCTGGCAGAATCAACATGGTTTTGTGAAAGGGAAATCATGTTCAAACAGTTTATTGGAGTTCTTTGAAGAAGTAACATGTGCTGTGGATAAAGGGGCACTGGTGGATGTACTATATTTTGATTTCCAGAAGGCATTTGATAATGTGCCACATCAAAGGTTATTGCAAACAATAAAAGCTCATGGTGTGGGGGGTAACATATTGGCATGGATAGAAGATTGGCTCGCTAACCGGAAACAGAAAGTAGGCAAAAATGGGTTATTTTATGGTTGGCAAGATGTAACGAGTGGTGTGCCTCAGGGATCGGTGTTGGGGCCTCAACTTTTTACATTTTATATAAATGACTTGGATGAAGGGACCAAAGGTATGGTTGATAAATTTGCTGATGACACAAAGATAGGGAGGAAAGTAAGCTGTGAAGAGGACATAAGGGGGCTACAAAGGGATATAGATAGGTTAAGTGAGTGGGCAAAACCTGGCAAATGGAGTATAATGTGGGACAGTGTGAAATTGTCCACTTGGGCAGGAAGACTGAAAAAGCGTATTATCTAAATGGTGAGAGATTGCAGAGCTCAGAGATGCAGAGGGATCTGGGTGTCCTGGTGCATGAATCACAAAAGGTTGGTAGTCAGGTACAGAACGTAATTAAGAAAGCTAATAGAATGCTGTTGTTTATTGTTGAATATAAAAGTAGGGAGGTTATGCTTGTTGCATGTCCTGGTTACAGAAAGACTCTCACAACTCTCTCTCTCTCTCCGGCTCTCTTCACTCGTTTGCATATGTTCCTGAATGTGTACCTGTGTCTTTTCGGGAGATCTTATCTGTGCCTCTGATCTGAACAATCTCAGTCTGTGAGCCTGATCTGACAAGCACGACATCAGTACTGGGTCATATTGGGCTCTGTATCCTCCCACGTTAATGGACAGTGAGAGTCAGGAGAATTTATAATGGGGAATAGAGAAATGGCAGTGAAGCTGAATGATAACTTTGTGTCTGTCTTCACTGAGGAAGATACAAGAAATCTCCCAGAATTAGCGATCCAAGGGATTAGGGGGAAATGAGGAATTAAAGGAAATTAGTATTAGTAAGAAGGTTGTATTGGAGAAATTAATGGGGCTGAAGGTTGATGGGTCTCCAGGACCTGATATTCTACATCCCAGAGTGTTGAAAGAGGTCGCTATGGAGATAGTGGATGCATTGGTGATCATTTTCCAAAATTCTATCGATTCTGGAGCGGTTCCTGCACATCGGAATGTCGCAAATGCCACCCCACTGTTTAAGAAGGGAGAGAGAGAGAAAACAGGGAATTACAGACCTGTTAGTCTTACACCAGTCATTGGGAAAATGCGAGAATCTATTCGAAAGGATGTGATAAATGGACACTTGGATAATAATGATCTGGTTGGGCATAGTCAACATGGATTTATGAATGGGAAATCATGTTTGACAAAACCGTAGGAGTTTTGTTGAGGATGTTACTCACAGAATTGATAAAGGAGAGTCGGTGGACGTGGTATACTTGGATTTTCAGAAGGCTTTTGATAAAGCCCCCCACAGGAGGTTGGTGAGAAAAATTAACGCACATGGGATAGGAGGTAATATACTGGCATGGATTAAGGATTGGTTAACAGGCAGAAAACAGAGAGTAGGGATAAAAGGGTCATTCTCACAATGGCAGGCTGTGACTCGTGGGGTACCGCAGGGTTCAGTGCTTGGGCCCCCGTTGTTCAAAATACACATCAATAATTTGGATGTGGGGACCAAATGTAATATTTCCAAGTTCCCGGTGACACAAAACTAGGTGGGAATGTGTGTTGTGAGGAAGATGCAAAGCGGCTTCAAGGGGATTAAGGCAGACCTAGTAAGTGGGCAAGAACGTGGCAGATGGAATATAATGTGGGAAAATGTGAGGTTATCCACTTTGGTAGGAGGAATAGATGTGCAGAGTATTTCGTAAATGGTAAGAGATTAGAAAGTGTAGATGTACAAAGGGACCTGGGTGTCCTCGTCAATAAGTCACTGAAAGCTAACATGCAGGTGCAGCAAGACATTAGGAAGGTTAATGGTATGTTAGTCTTGACCACAAGAGGATTTGAATACATGAGTAGTGAAGTCTTCCTTCAATTGTATAGAACCTTGGTTACACTGCACCTGGAGAACTGTGTGCAGTTCTGATCCCCGTACCTGAGGAAGGATATTATTGTCATAGAGGGAGTGCAACGAAGGTTCACCAGACTTGTTCCCGGGATGGCGGGACTGTCCTATGCAGAGAGATTGGGGCAACTGTATTCTCTAGAGTTTCAAAGAATGAAAGGTGATCTCATTGAAACCTGCAAAATACTTAAAGGGACAGGGTAGATGACGGTAAGATGTTTCCCCTGGGGAGTCTAGAACCAGGGGACATCATTTCACATTAAGGGGGAAGCCACTTGGGGCAGAGATGAGGAGAAATTAACTCACAGGGATGGGGGTGCTCTCCTGCTGAGGTTGTTGTTGGTGTTCTTTTGTGTATAGGATGTTGTTGACTTTGTTGTTGTATTTTTTCTCCTGCTGAGGTTGTTGTTGAATTTGTCGGTGTTTTTCTCCTGCTGAAGTTGTTGTTGAAATTGTTGGTGTTTTGCTCTCGCTGAGGTTGTTGAATTTGTTGGTGTTTTTCCCCTGCTGAAGTTGTTGTTGAATTTGTTGGTTTTTATCTTGCTGAAGTTGTTGTTGAATTTTTTGGTGATTTTCTCCTAATGAGGTTGCTGTTGAATTTGTTGGTGTTTTTCTCCTGTGAAGTTGTTGTTGCATTTGTTGGTGTTTTTCTCTTGTTGAATTTGTCGGTGCTCTTCTGCTGCTGAAGTTGTTGTTGAATTTGTTGGTTTTTATCTTGCTGACGTTGTTGTTGAATTTTTTGGTGTTTTTCTCCTGCTGAGGTTGCTGTTGAATTTGTTGGTGTTTCTCTCCTGTGAAGTTGTTGTTGAATTTGTTGGTGTTTTTCTCCTGTGAAGTTGTTGTTGAATTTGTTGGTGTTTTTCTCCTGTGAAGTTGTTGTTGAATTTGTTGGTGTTCTTCTCCTGTGAAGTTGTTGTTGAAATTGTTGGTGTTTTTCTCTTGCTGAACTTGTTGAATTTGTCGGTGCTTTTCTGCTGAAGTTGTTGAATTTGTTGGTTTTTATCTTGCTGACGTTGTTGTTGAATTTGTCAGTGTTTTTCTCCTCCTGAAGTTGTTGTTGAATTTGCCCATGCTTTTCTCCTGCTGAAGTTGTTGAATTTGTTGGTGTTTTTCTCTTGCTGAAGTTGTTGAATTTGTTGGTGTTTTTCTCTTGTGAAGTTGTTGCTGAATTTGTTGATGTTTTCCTCTTGCTGAAGTTGTTGAATTTATTGGTCTTTTTAGCTTGCTGAAGTTGTTGTTGAATTTGTCAGTTTTTTTCCCCTGCTGAAGCTGTTGTTGAATTTGTTGCCGTTTTTCTCTTGCTGAAGTTGTTGTTCCATTTGTTGGTCTTTTTCTTTTGCGGCAATTGTTGTTGTATTTGCTGGTGCTATTCTATTGCTGGTGCTATTCTATTGCTGAAGTTGCTGTATTTGCTGCTCTTTCTCTCCTGCAGAGGTTGTTGTTGAATTTGTTGGTGTCTTTCTCTTCCTGAAGTTGTTGAATTTGTTTATGTTTTTCTCCTGCTGAGGTTGTTGAATTTGTTGGTGTTTTTCTCTTGCTGAGGTTGTTGCTGAATTTGTTGGTGTTTTTCTCTTGCTGAAGTTGTTGAATTTGTCGGTGTTTCTCTCTTGCTGAAGTTGTTGAATTTGTTGGTGTTTTTAGCTTGCTGAAGTTGTTGTTGAATTTGTCGGTGTTTTTCTCCTGCTGAAGTTGTTGTTGAATTTGTCGGTGGTTTTCTCCTGTGAAGTTGTTGTTGAATTTGTCAGTTTTTTCGAATGCTGAAGTTGTTGTTGAATTTGTTGGTGTTTTCTCCTGCTGAAGTTATTGTTGAATTTGTTGCCGTTTTTCTCTTGCTGAAGTTGTTGAATATGTTCATGTTTTTCTCTTGAGGTTTTGGTTGAAATTGTTGGTGATTTTCTCTTGCTGAAGTTGTTGAATTTGTTGGTGTTTTGATCTTGCTGAAGTTGTTGTTGTCTCTCACTCTCTCTCTCTCCCAGTCTCTCTCTGTCTGTCTCTTTCTCACTATGTCTGTCTGTCTGCCTGTCTCTCTCTGTCTCTGTATCTCTCTGTGTATCTATCACTCTCTGTCTGTCTTTCTCTCTCTCTCTCTGTCTCTCTCTCTCTTTGACTTTCTCTCTGACTCTCTTTCTCTGTCTCTCTCACTCTCTCTGTCTCTCTGTCTTTCTCTGGCTCTCACTCTCTGTCTCTCTCTCTCTCTGTCTGTCTCTCTCTCTGCCTCTGTCTCTCTCTCTCTCTCTGTCTCTCTCTCTGTATCGATCACTGTCTGAATCTCTCTCTCTCTCTCTGTCTCTCTGTCTCTCTCTCTTGGTCTTTCTCTCTGATTCTCTTTCTCTGTCTCTTTCTCTCTGTCTCTCTGTTTCTCTCTCTGTCCCTCTCTCTGTCCCTCTCTCTGTCCCTCTCTCTGTCTCTCTCTCTGTCTCTCCTTCTCGCTTTCTCTCCCTTTGTCTCTCTCTCTCTGTCTCTCTCTCTCTCTCTCTCTCTGTCTCTCTCTCTCCCTGTCTCTCTCTGTCTCTCACATGGTCTCTTTCACTCTCTCACTCTCTGCCTATCTCTCTCTCTGTCTCTCACTCTGTTTATTGTCTCTCGCTGTCTCTCTCTCTGTCTCTCTCTCTCTCGCTATGTCTCTCCCTGTCTCTCTTTCTGTCTCTTTCTCACTTTGTCTGTCTGTCAGTCTCTCTCTCTGTGTCTCTGTCTCTCTTTCTCTCTCTATCTCTTTGTCTCTCTGTCTTTCTCTGTC
>NW_027141078.1:361741-384241 GCF_036365525.1 Heterodontus francisci
TGACTCCCTCTCCCTCTCTCTATCTCTCTCTCTCAATCTCCCTCCCTTGATCTCTCTCCCGCTATGCCTCTCACTCTCTCCCGCTCTCCCTCTCTGTCTGTCCTCCTATCTCCCTCTCTCCCTCTACGTCCTCCTATCCTGTCCTGTCTCCGGCTTGCTTACCCCCCCCTCTCTCTCTCTCTCTCTCTCTCCACACCACCTCTCTCCCTCTCCCTCTCTCTCTCCATCCTACTATCTTGCCTGTCTCCAGCTTGCTGACCCCCCCCTCTAACTCTCTCTCTCTCTCTCTCATCCTCTCCCTCTCTCCCTCCCACTCCCTCACTCTCTCTCTCTCCCTCTCTCGCTACATCCTCCTATCCTGTCCTGTCTCCAGCTTGCTGACATCTCTCTCTCTCTGTCTCTCTCTGTCTCTCTCTGTCTCTCTCTGTCTCTCTCTGTCTCTCTCTCTTTCTCGACATCCTCCTATCCTGTCCTGTCTCCGGCTTGCTGACACCTCTCTCTCTCTCTCACTCTCTCTCTCTCTACATCCCCCTATCCTGCCTGTCTCCGGCTTGCTGACCACCCCCCTCTAAATCTCTCTCTCTCTCTCTCTCTCTACATCCTCCTATCCTGTCCTGTCTCCGGCTTGCTGACCACCCCCGTCTAACTCTCTCCCTCTCTCCCTCTCTCTCTACATCCTCCTATCCTGTCCTGTCTCCGGTTTGCTGACCCCTCTCTCTCTCTCTCTCTACATGCTCCTATCCTGTCCTGTCTCCGGCTTGCTGACACCTCTCTCTCTCTCTCACTCTCTCTCTCTCTACATCCCCCTATCCTGCCTGTCTCCGGCTTGCTGACCACCCCCCTCTAAATCTCTCTCTCTCTCTCTCTCTCTACATCCTCCTATCCTGTCCTGTCTCCGGCTTGCTGACCACCCCCGTCTAACTCTCTCCCTCTCTCCCTCTCTCTCTACATCCCCCTATCCTGCCTGTCTCCGGCTTGCTGACCACCCCCCTCTAAATCTCTCTCTCTCTCTCTCTCTCTACATCCTCCTATCCTGTCCTGTCTCCGGTTTGCTGACACCTCTCTCTCTCTCTCTCTCCCTCTCTCTCTAAATCCTCCTATCCTGTCCTGTCTCCGGCTTACTGACACCTCTCTCTCTCTCACTCTCTCTCTCTCTACATCCCCCCTATCCTGCCTGTCTCCGGCTTGCTGACCACCCCCCTCTAACTCTCTCCCTCTCTCCCTCTCTCTCTACATCCTCCTATCCTGTCCTGTCTCCGGTTTGCTGACCCCTCTCTCTCTCTCACTCTCTCTCTCTCTAACAATCCCCCTATCCTGCCTGTCTCCGGCTTGCTGACCACCCCCCTCTAACTCTCTCTCTCTCACTCTCTCTCTCTCTACATCCTCCTATCCTGTCCTGTCTCCGGTTTGCTGACCCCTCTCTCTCTCTCACTCTCTCTCTCTCTACATCCCCCTATCCTGCCTGTCTCCGGCTTGCTGACCACCCCCCTCTAACTCTCTCTCTCTCACTCTCTCTCTCTCTACATCCTCCTATCCTGTCCTGTCTCCGGTTTGCTGACCCCTCTCTCTCTCTCACTCTCTCTCTCTCTACATCCCCTATCCTGCCTGTCTCCGGCTTGCTGACCACCCCCCTCTAACTCTCTCTCTCTCTCTCTCTCTCTCTACATCCTCCTATCCTGTCCTGTCTCCGGTTTGCTGACCCCTCTCTCTCTCTCACTCTCTCTCTCTCTACATCCCCCTATCCTGCCTGTCTCCGGCTTGCTGACCACCCCCTCTAACTCTCTCCCTCTCTCTCTCTCTCTCTCTACATCCTCCTATCCTGTCCTGTCTCCGGTTTGCTGACCCCTCTCTCTCTCTCACTCTCTCTCTCTCTGACATCCCCCTATCCTGCCTGTCTCCGGCTTGCTGACCACCCCCCTCTAACTCTCTCCCTCTCTCTCTCTCTCTCTCTACATCCTCCTATCCTGTCCTGTCTCCGGCTTGCTGACCACCCCCCTCTAACTCTCTCCCTCTCTCCCTCTCTCTCTACATCCTCCTATCCTGTCCTGTCTCCGGTTTGCTGACCCCTCTCTCCCTCTCTCTCTAAATCCTCCTATCCTGTCCTGTCTCCGGTTTGCTGACCACCCCCCTCTAACTCTCTCCCTCTCTCTCTCTCTCTCTCTACATCCTCCTATCCTGTCCTGTCTCCGGTTTGCTGACCCCTCTCTCTCTCTCTCACTCTCTCTCTCTCTACATCCCCCTATCCTGCCTGTCTCCGGCTTGCTGACCACCCCCCTCTAAATCTCTCTCTCTCTCTCTCTCTCTACATCCTCCTATCCTGTCCTGTCCTCCGGCTTGCTGACCACCCCCGTCTAACTCTCTCCCTCTCTCCCTCTCTCTCTACATCCTCCTATCCTGCCTGTCTCCGGTTTGCTGACCACCCCCCTCTAACTCTCTCCCTCTCTCCCTCTCTCTCTACATCCCCCTATCCTGCCTGTCTCCGGTTTGCTGGACCACCCCCCTCTAACTCTCTCTCTCTCTCTCTCTCTCTCTACATCCTCCTATCCTGTCCTGTCTCCGGCTTGCTGACCACCCCCCTCTAACTCTCTCTCTCTCTCTCTCTCTCTACATCCTCCTATCCTGTCCTGTCTCCGGTTTGCTGACCACCCCCCTCTAACTCTCTCTCTCTCTCTACATCCTCCTATCCTGTCCTGTCTCCGGTTTGCTGACCACCCCCCTCTAACTCTCTCTCTCTCTCTCTCTCTCTCTACATCCTCCTATCCTGTCCTGTCTCCGGTTTGCTGACCACCCCCCTCTAACTCTCTCTCTCTCTCTCTACATCCTCCTATCCTGTCCTGTCTCCGGTTTGCTGACCACCCCCCTCTAACTCTCTCCCTCTCTCCCTACATCCCCCTATCCTGCCTGTCTCCGGTTTGCTGACCCCTCTCTCTCTCTCTCTCTCTCTCTCTCTCTCTACATCCTCCTATCCTGTCCTGTCTCCGGCTTGCTGACCACCCCCGTCTACAACAACTTCAGCAGGAGAAAATCCAACAAATTCAGCAAAAGCTGCAGCAGGAGAAAAACACCAACAAATTCAACACCAACTTCAGCAGCAGAAAAACAGCAACAAATTCAACACCAACTTCAGCAGCAGAAAACCAAACAAATTCAACACCAACTTCAGCAGGAGAAGACACAAGAAATTCAAGAACAACCTCAGTAGAAGAAAAGCCAACAAATTCAACACCAACTTCAGCAGGAGAAAATCCAACAAATTCAACACCAACTTCAGCAGGTGAAAACCCTGCAAATTCGACTGCAACTTCAGCAGGAAAGGACCCAACAAATTCAACACCAACCTCTGCAGAAAATCCAACAAATTCAACACCAATTTCAGCAGGAGAAAAAAAAGCAACAAATGCAGCAACAACTTCAGGAGAAACATCAACAAATTCAACAACAACTTCAGCAGGAGAGAAATCAGCAGGAGAAAACGCAACAACTTCAACAACAACTTCAGCATGAGAAGATCCATCACATTCAACACCAACTGCAGCAGCAGAGAGCTCAAAAAATTCAACACCAACTTCAGCAGGAGAAAATCCAACAACTTCAGCAACAACTGCAGCAGGAGAAAAACACCAACAAATTCAACAACTTCAGCAGGAGAGAAATCACCAACAAATTCAAAACCAACTTCAGCAGGAGAAACACCAACAAAATTCAACAACAACTTCAGCAGGAGAGAAATCATCAACAAATCCAACAACAACTTCAGCAGAATAAAATCCAACAAATTCAACACCAACGTCAGCAGGAGAAACACCAACAAATTCAACACCAACTTCAGAAAGGGAAAACCCAACAAATTCAACAACAACTTCAGCAGGAATGGACCCAACAAATTCAACAACAACTTCAGCAGGAGAAACACCAACAAATTCAACACCAACTTCAGAAAGGGAAAACCCTACAAATTCAACAACAACTTCAATAGGAGAGAAATCACCAACAAATTCAACACCAACTTCAGCAGCAGAAAACCCAACAAATTCAACACCAACTTCAATAGGAGAAAAATCACCAACAAATTCAAAACCAACGTCAGCAGGAGAAAATGCAACAAATTCAACACCAACTTCAGCAGCAGAAAACCCAACAAATTCAAGACCAACTTCAGCAGGAGAAGACACAAGAAATTCAACAACAACCTCAGTAGGAGAAAATCTAACAAATTCAACACCAACTTCAGCAGAAGAAACGCCAACAAATTCAACAACAACTTCAGCAGGAGAAAAGGCCACAAATTCAACACCAACTTCAGCAGAAGAAACGCCAACAAATTCAACAACAACTTCAGCAGGAGAAAAGGCCACAAATTCAACAACAACTTCAGCAGGAGAAAAGGCCACAAATTCAACAACAACTTCAGCAGGAGAAAACCCAACAAATTCAACACCAAATTCAGCAGGAAAGGACCCAACAAATTCAACAGCAACTTCAGCAGGAGAAACACCAACAAATTCAACAACAACTTCAGCAGGAGCAACACCAACAAATTCAACAACAACTTCAGGAGAAACACCAACAAATTCAACAACGACTTCAGAAAAACACCAACAAATTCAACAGCAACTTCAGCAGGAGAAATACCAACAAATTCAACACCAATTACAGCAGGAGAAAAAAAAACCAACAAATGCAAAAACAAATTCAGCAGGAGAAATATCAACAAATTCAACACCAACTTCAGCAGGAGAAAATCCAACAAATTCAGCAACAACTGCAGCAGGAGAAAAACACCAACAAATTCAACACCAACTTCAGAAAGGGAAAACCCTACAAATTCAACGCCAATTACAGCAGGAGAAATTCCAACAAATTCAACAACAACCTGAGCAGGAGCGAAATCAGAAACAAATTCAACACCAACTTCGGCAGGAGAAAATCCAACAAATTCAATACCAACGTCAACGGGAGAAAAACACCAACAAATTCAACAACTTCAGCAGGGGAAAAACACCAACAAATTCAACAACAACTTCAGCAGGAGAAAACGCAAAAAATTCAACACCAACTTCAGCAGGAGAAAAGGCCACAAATTCAACAACAACTTCAGCAGGAAAGGACCCAACAAATTCAACAGCAACTTCAGCAGGAGAAACACCAACAAATTCAACAACAACTTCAGCAGGAGCAACACCAACAAATTCAACAACAACTTCAGGAGAAACACCAACAAATTCAACAACGACTTCAGAAAAATACCAACAAATTCAACAACAACTTCAGCTGGAGAAAAACACCAAAAAATTCAACACCAACTTCAGCAGGGGCAAACCCTACAAATTCAACACCAACTTCAGCAGGAGAAACACCAACAAATTCAACAACAACTCCAGCTGGAGAAAAACACCAACAAATTCAACAACTTCAGCTGGAGAAAACCCGACAAATTCAACACCAACTTCAGCAGGAGAAAAAAACTGACAAATTCAACACCAACTTCAGCAGGAGAAAAAAACCGACAAATTCAACACCAACTTCAGCAGGAGAAAAAAAACCGACAAATTCAACACCAACTTCAGCAGGAGAAAAAACCGACAAATTCAACACCAACTTCAGCAGGAGAAAAAAACCGACAAATTCAACACCAACTTCGGCAGGAGAAAATCCAACAAATTCAATACCAACGTCAACGGGAGAAAAACACCAACAAATTCAACAACTTCAGCAGGGGAAAAACACCAACAAATTCAACAACAACTTCAGGAGAAAACGCAAAAAATTCAACACCAACTTCAGCAGGAGAAACACCGACAAATTCAACAACAACTTCAGCAGGAGAAACACCGACAAATTCAACAACAACTTCAGCAGGAGCAACACCAACAAATTCAACAACAACTTCAGGAGAAACACCAACAAATTCAACAACGACTTCAGAAAAATACCAACAAATTCAACAACAACTTCAGCTGGAGAAAAACACCAAAAAATTCAACACCAACTTCAGCAGGGGCAAACCCTACAAATTCAACACCAACTTCAGCAGGAGAAACACCAACAAATTCAACAACAACTCCAGCTGGAGAAAAACACCAACAAATTCAACAACTTCAGCTGGAGAAAACCCGACAAATTCAACACCAACTTCAGCAGGAGAAAAAAACCGACAAATTCAACACCAACTTCAGCAGGAGAAAAAAACCGACAAATTCAACACCAACTTCAGCAGGAGAAAAAAAACAACAAATTCAACACCAACTTCAGCAGGAGAAAAAACCGACAAATTCAACACCAACTTCAGCAGGAGAAAAAAACCGACAAATTCAACACCAACTTCGGCAGGAGAAAATCCAACAAATTCAATACCAACGTCAACGGGAGAAAAACACCAACAAATTCAACAACTTCAGCAGGGGAAAAACACCAACAAATTCAACAACAACTTCAGGAGAAAACGCAAAAAATTCAACACCAACTTCAGCAGGAGAAACACCGACAAATTCAACAACAACTTCAGCAGGAGAAACACCGACAAATTCAACAACAACTTCAGCAGGAGCAACACCAACAAATTCAACAACAACTTCAGGAAAAACACCAACAAATTCAACAACAACTTCAGCAGGAAAAACACCAACAAATTCAACAACTTCAGCAGGAGAGAAATCATCAACAAATTCAACAACAACTTCAGCAGGAGAAAATCCAACAAATTCAGCAAAAGCTGCAGCAGGAGAAAAATACCAACAAATTCAACACCAACTTCAGCAGCAGAAAAACAGCAACAAATTCAACACCAACTTCAGCAGCAGAAAACCAAACAAATTCAACACCAACTTCAGCAGGAGAAGACACAAGAAATTCAAGAACAACCTCAGTAGAAGAAAAGCCAACAAATTCAACACCAACTTCAGCAGGAGAAAATCCAACAAATTCAACACCAACTTCAGCAGGTGAAAACCCTGCAAATTCGACTGCAACTTCAGCAGGAAAGGACCCAACAAATTCAACACCAACCTCTGCAGAAAATCCAACAAATTCAACACCAATTTCAGCAGGAGAAAAAAAAGCAACAAATGCAGCAACAACTTCAGGAGAAACATCAACAAATTCAACAACAACTTCAGCAGGAGAGAAATCAGCAGGAGAAAACGCAACAAATTCAACAACAACTTCAGCATGAGAAGATCCATCACATTCAACACCAACTGCAGCAGCAGAGAGCTCAAAAAATTCAACACCAACTTCAGCAGGAGAAAATCCATCAACTTCAGCAACAACTGCAGCAGGAGAAAAACACCAACAAATTCAACAACTTCAGCAGGAGAGAAATCACCAACAAATTCAAAACCAACTTCAGCAGGAGGAACACCAACAAAATTCAACAACAACTTCAGCAGGAGAGAAATCATCAACAAATCCAACAACAACTTCAGCAGAATAAAATCCAACAAATTCAACACCAACGTCAGCAGGAGAAACACCAACAAATTCAACACCAACTTCAGAAAGGGAAAACCCAACAAATTCAACAACAACTTCAGCAGGAATGGACCCAACAAATTCAACAACAACTTCAGCAGGAGAAACACCAACAAATTCAACACCAACTTCAGAAAGGGAAAACCCTACAAATTCAACAACAACTTCAATAGGAGAGAAATCACCAACAAATTCAACACCAACTTCAGCAGCAGAAAACCCAACAAATTCAACACCAACTTCAATAGGAGAGAAATCACCAACAAATTCAAAACCAACGTCAGCAGGAGAAAATGCAACAAATTCAACACCAACTTCAGCAGATGAAAACGCAACAAATTCAACACCAACTTCAGCAGGAAAGGACCCAACAAATTCAACACCAACTTCAGCAGAAGAAAATCCAACAAATTCAACACCAATTTCAGCAGGAGAAAACGCAACAAATTCAACACCAACGTCAGCAGGAGAAAATGCAACAAATTCAACACCAACTTCAGCAGATGAAAACGCAACAAATTCAACACCAACTTCAGCAGGAAAGGACCCAACAAATTCAACACCAACTTCAGCAGAAGAAAATCCAACAAATTCAACACCAATTTCAGCAGGAGAAAACGCAACAAATTCAACACCAACTTCAGCAGAAGAAAAACCAACAAATTCAACACCAACTTCAGCAGGAGAAAACGCAACAAATTCAACACCAACTTCAGCAGAAGAAAAGCCAACAAGTTCAACACCAACTTCAGCAGGATAAAACCCAACAAATTCGACACCAAAGTCAGCAGGAAAGGACCCAACAAATTCAACACCAACTTCAGCAGAAGAAAATCCAACAAATTCAACACCAACGTCAGCAGGAGAAACACCAACAAATTCAACACCAACTTCAGAAAGGGAAAACCCAACAAATTCAACAACAACTTCAGCAGGAATGGACCCAACAAATTCAACAACAACTTCAGCAGGAGAAACACCAACAAATTCAACACCAACTTCAGAAAGGGAAAACCCTACAAATTCAACAACAACTTCAATAGGAGAGAAATCACCAACAAATTCAACACCAACTTCAGCAGCAGAAAACCCAACAAATTCAACACCAACTTCAATAGGAGAGAAATCACCAACAAATTCAAAACCAACGTCAGCAGGAGAAAATGCAACAAATTCAACACCAACTTCAGCAGCAGAAAACCCAACAAATTCAAGACCAACTTCAGCAGGAGAAGACACAAGAAATTCAACAACAACCTCAGTAGAAGAAAATCTAACAAATTCAACACCAACTTCAGCAGAAGAAACGCCAACAAATTCAACAACAACTTCAGCAGGAGAAAAGGCCACAAATTCAACACCAACTTCAGCAGAAGAAACGCCAACAAATTCAACAACAACTTCAGCAGGAGAAAAGGCCACAAATTCAACAACAACTTCAGCAGGAGAAAAGGCCACAAATTCAACAACAACTTCAGCAGGAGAAAACCCAACAAATTCAACACCAAATTCAGCAGGAAAGGACCCAACAAATTCAACAGCAACTTCAGCAGGAGAAACACCAACAAATTCAACAACAACTTCAGCAGGAGCAACACCAACAAATTCAACAACAACTTCAGGAGAAACACCAACAAATTCAACAACGACTTCAGAAAAACACCAACAAATTCAACAGCAACTTCAGCAGGAGAAATACCAACAAATTCAACACCAATTACAGCAGGAGAAAAAAAAACCAACAAATGCAAAAACAAATTCAGCAGGAGAAATATCAACAAATTCAACACCAACTTCAGCAGGAGAAAATCCAACAAATTCAGCAACAACTGCAGCAGGAGAAAAACACCAACAAATTCAACACCAACTTCAGAAAGGGAAAACCCTACAAATTCAACGCCAATTACAGCAGGAGAAATTCCAACAAATTCAACAACAACCTGAGCAGGAGCGAAATCAGAAACAAATTCAACACCAACTTCGGCAGGAGAAAATCCAACAAATTCAATACCAACGTCAACGGGAGAAAAACACCAACAAATTCAACAACTTCAGCAGGGGAAAAACACCAACAAATTCAACAGCAACTTCAGCAGGAGAAATACCAACAAATTCAACACCAATTACAGCAGGAGAAAAAAAACCCAACAAATGCAAAAACAAATTCAGCAGGAGTAAAACACCAACAAATTCAACACCAACTTCAGCAGGAGAAAATCCAACAAATTCAGCAACAACTGCAGCAGGAGAAAAACACCAACAAATTCAACACCAACTTCAGAAAGGGAAAACCCTACAAATTCAACGCCAATTACAGCAGGAGAAATTCCAACAAATTCAACAACAACCTGAGCAGGAGCGAAATCAGAAACAAATTCAACACCAACTTCGGCAGGAGAAAATCCAACAAATTCAATACCAACGTCAACGGGAGAAAAACACCAACAAATTCAACAACTTCAGCAGGGGAAAAACACCAACAAATTCAACAACAACTTCAGCAGGAGAAAACGCAAAAAATTCAACACCAACTTCAGCAGGAGAAAAGGCCACAAATTCAACAACAACTTCAGCAGGAAAGGACCCAACAAATTCAACAGCAACTTCAGCAGGAGAAACACCAACAAATTCAACAACAACTTCAGCAGGAGCAACACCAACAAATTCAACAACAACTTCAGGAGAAACACC
Source organism: Heterodontus francisci (assembly GCF_036365525.1). Taxonomy (NCBI): domain Eukaryota; kingdom Metazoa; phylum Chordata; class Chondrichthyes; order Heterodontiformes; family Heterodontidae; genus Heterodontus; species Heterodontus francisci. The sequence goes on from NW_027141078.1 coordinate 371,903, forward strand.
AACAAATTCAACAACGACTTCAGAAAAATACCAACAAATTCAACAACAACTTCAGCTGGAGAAAAACACCAAAAAATTCAACACCAACTTCAGCAGGGGCAAACCCTACAAATTCAACACCAACTTCAGCAGGAGAAACACCAACAAATTCAACAACAACTCCAGCTGGAGAAAAACACCAACAAATTCAACAACTTCAGCTGGAGAAAACCCGACAAATTCAACACCAACTTCAGCAGGAGAAAAAAACTGACAAATTCAACACCAACTTCAGCAGGAGAAAAAAACCGACAAATTCAACACCAACTTCAGCAGGAGAAAAAAAACCGACAAATTCAACACCAACTTCAGCAGGAGAAAAAACCGACAAATTCAACACCAACTTCAGCAGGAGAAAAAAACCGACAAATTCAACACCAACTTCGGCAGGAGAAAATCCAACAAATTCAATACCAACGTCAACGGGAGAAAAACACCAACAAATTCAACAACTTCAGCAGGGGAAAAACACCAACAAATTCAACAACAACTTCAGGAGAAAACGCAAAAAATTCAACACCAACTTCAGCAGGAGAAACACCGACAAATTCAACAACAACTTCAGCAGGAGAAACACCGACAAATTCAACAACAACTTCAGCAGGAGCAACACCAACAAATTCAACAACAACTTCAGGAGAAACACCAACAAATTCAACAACGACTTCAGAAAAATACCAACAAATTCAACAACAACTTCAGCTGGAGAAAAACACCAAAAAATTCAACACCAACTTCAGCAGGGGCAAACCCTACAAATTCAACACCAACTTCAGCAGGAGAAACACCAACAAATTCAACAACAACTCCAGCTGGAGAAAAACACCAACAAATTCAACAACTTCAGCTGGAGAAAACCCGACAAATTCAACACCAACTTCAGCAGGAGAAAAAAACCGACAAATTCAACACCAACTTCAGCAGGAGAAAAAAACCGACAAATTCAACACCAACTTCAGCAGGAGAAAAAAAACAACAAATTCAACACCAACTTCAGCAGGAGAAAAAACCGACAAATTCAACACCAACTTCAGCAGGAGAAAAAAACCGACAAATTCAACACCAACTTCGGCAGGAGAAAATCCAACAAATTCAATACCAACGTCAACGGGAGAAAAACACCAACAAATTCAACAACTTCAGCAGGGGAAAAACACCAACAAATTCAACAACAACTTCAGGAGAAAACGCAAAAAATTCAACACCAACTTCAGCAGGAGAAACACCGACAAATTCAACAACAACTTCAGCAGGAGAAACACCGACAAATTCAACAACAACTTCAGCAGGAGCAACACCAACAAATTCAACAACAACTTCAGGAAAAACACCAACAAATTCAACAACAACTTCAGCAGGAAAAACACCAACAAATTCAACAACTTCAGCAGGAGAGAAATCATCAACAAATTCAACAACAACTTCAGCAGGAGAAAATCCAACAAATTCAGCAAAAGCTGCAGCAGGAGAAAAATACCAACAAATTCAACACCAACTTCAGCAGCAGAAAAACAGCAACAAATTCAACACCAACTTCAGCAGCAGAAAACCAAACAAATTCAACACCAACTTCAGCAGGAGAAGACACAAGAAATTCAAGAACAACCTCAGTAGAAGAAAAGCCAACAAATTCAACACCAACTTCAGCAGGAGAAAATCCAACAAATTCAACACCAACTTCAGCAGGTGAAAACCCTGCAAATTCGACTGCAACTTCAGCAGGAAAGGACCCAACAAATTCAACACCAACCTCTGCAGAAAATCCAACAAATTCAACACCAATTTCAGCAGGAGAAAAAAAAGCAACAAATGCAGCAACAACTTCAGGAGAAACATCAACAAATTCAACAACAACTTCAGCAGGAGAGAAATCAGCAGGAGAAAACGCAACAAATTCAACAACAACTTCAGCATGAGAAGATCCATCACATTCAACACCAACTGCAGCAGCAGAGAGCTCAAAAAATTCAACACCAACTTCAGCAGGAGAAAATCCATCAACTTCAGCAACAACTGCAGCAGGAGAAAAACACCAACAAATTCAACAACTTCAGCAGGAGAGAAATCACCAACAAATTCAAAACCAACTTCAGCAGGAGGAACACCAACAAAATTCAACAACAACTTCAGCAGGAGAGAAATCATCAACAAATCCAACAACAACTTCAGCAGAATAAAATCCAACAAATTCAACACCAACGTCAGCAGGAGAAACACCAACAAATTCAACACCAACTTCAGAAAGGGAAAACCCAACAAATTCAACAACAACTTCAGCAGGAATGGACCCAACAAATTCAACAACAACTTCAGCAGGAGAAACACCAACAAATTCAACACCAACTTCAGAAAGGGAAAACCCTACAAATTCAACAACAACTTCAATAGGAGAGAAATCACCAACAAATTCAACACCAACTTCAGCAGCAGAAAACCCAACAAATTCAACACCAACTTCAATAGGAGAGAAATCACCAACAAATTCAAAACCAACGTCAGCAGGAGAAAATGCAACAAATTCAACACCAACTTCAGCAGCAGAAAACCCAACAAATTCAAGACCAACTTCAGCAGGAGAAGACACAAGAAATTCAACAACAACCTCAGTAGAAGAAAACCCAACAAATTCAACACCAACTTCAGCAGGAGAAGACACAAGAAATTCAACAACAACTTCAGCAGGAGGAAATCCAACAACATCAACACCAACTTCAGCAGGAGAAACACCAACAAATTCAACAACAACGTCAGCAGGAGAGAAATCATCAACAAATTCAACACCAACTTCAGCAGGAGAAGACCCAACAAATTCAACAACAACTTCAGCAGGAGAAACACCAACAATTTCAACGCCAACTTCTGAAAGGGAAAACCCTACAAATTCAAAACCAACTTCAGCAGGAGAAACACCAACAAAATTCAACAACAACTTCAGCAGGAGAGAAATCATCAACAAATTCAACAACAACTTCAGCAGGAGAAAATCCAACAAATTCAGCAAAAGCTGCAGCAGGAGAAAAACACCAACAAATTCAACAACAACGACAGGAAAAGAAAAAACACCAACAAAATCAACAAAAACCCCACCAGGAAAAAAACACCAAGAAATTCAACAACAACCACTGCAGGAAAAGAAAAACACCAACACATTCAACAACAACCTCAGCAGGAGAAAAACACCAACAAATTCAACAACTTCAGCAAGAGAAAGACTCCAACAAATTCTACAACAACTTCAGCAGGAGAAAAGCAGCAACAAATTCAACAACAAACTCAGCAGGAGAAAAACACCAACATATTCAACAACAATGTCTGGAAAAGAAAAAACACCAACAAATTCAACAAAAGCTTCAGCAAGAGAAAAACACTAACAAATTCAACAACAACTTCAGCAAGAGGAAAACACTGACTGATGCAACAACAACTTCAGCAAGAGAAAAGCAACAATTTCAACAACTTTTGCAAGAGAAAAGCACCAACAAATTCAACAACAAATTCAGTAAGAGAAAAACACTAACAAATTCTACAACAACTTCAACCAGAGGAAAACACTGATAAATGCAACAACAACCTCAGCAAGAGAAAACAATAAATTCAAGAACATCTTCAGCAAGAGAAAAATACCAACAAATTCAACAACAACCTCTGTAGGAGAAAAACTCCACCAAATTCAACAACAACTTCTGCTGGAGAAAAACACCAACAAATTCAACAACAACCTCAGCAGGAGAAAAACACCAACAAATTCAACAACTTCAGCAAGAGAAAGACTCCAACAAATTCAACAACTTCAGCAAGAGAAAGACTCCAACAAATTCTACAACAACTTCAGCAAAATAAAAAAAACACCAACAAATTCAACAACAAACTCAGCAGGAGAAAAACACCAACATATTCAACAACAACGTCTGGAAAAGAAAAAACACCAACAAATTCAACAAAAGCTTCAGCAAGAGAAAAACACTAACAAATTCAACAACAACTTCAGCAAGAGGAAAACACTGACAGATGCAACAACAACATCAGCAAGAGAAAAGCAACAATTTCAACAACTTTTGCAAGAGAAAAACACTAACAAATTCTACAACAACTTCAACCAGAGGAAAACACTGATAAATGCAACAACAACCTCAGCAAGAGAAAACAATAAATTCAAGAACATCTTCAGCAAGAGAAAAATACCAACAAATTCAACAACAACCTCTCTAGGAGAAAAACTCCACCAAATTCAACAACAACTTCAGCACGGGAAAAACACTGACAAATTCAACAACAACGTCAGCAGGAGAAAAACATAAACAAATTCAACAACTTCAGGAAGAGAAAGACACCAACAAATTCATCAACAACTTCAGCAAGAGGAACGCACTGACAACTTCAACAACAACCTCAGCAAGAGAAAAACAACAAATTCAACAACAACCTCAGCAAAAGAAAAAACACCAACAAATTTAACAACAACGTCAGGAAAATAAAAGCACCAACAAATTGAACAGCAACCTCAGCAGGAGAAAAACATAAACAAATTCAACAACTTCACCAAGAGAAAAACACCAACAAATTCAACAACAACCTCTGCAGGAGAAAAAAATTCCCAGCAAATTCAACAACTTCAGCAAGAGAATCATTCTCTTCTTTGGCCTCCTTGTCTCGGGAGACAATAGGTAAGCGCATGGAGGTGGTCAGTGGTTTGTGGAGCAGCGCCTGGAGTGGCTATAAAGGCCAATTCTAGAGTGACAGACTCTTCCACAGGTGCTACAGAAAAATTTGATTGTCGGGGCTGTTACACAGTTGGCTCTCCCCTTGCGCTTCTGTCTTTTTTCCTGCCAACTGCGAAGTCTCTTCGACTTGCCAAAGACACATTGTACAGCGAGCTCGCCACTGGTATCAGACCCACAGGCTGTCCATGTCTCCGCTTTAAAGACGTCTGCAGATGCGACATGATGTCCTGTGACATTGATCACAAGTCATGGGAGTCAGTTGCCAGCGATCACCAGAACTGGTGGGCAGCAAGAAAATAGCACCAACAAATTCAACAACAATTTCAGCAAGAGAAAATCACCGACAAATTCAAAAACAACTTCAGCAAGAGAAAAACATCGACAAATTCAGCAACAACTTCAGCAAGAGAAAAACATCGACAAATTCAGCAACAACTTCAGCAGAAGTAAACCCAACAAACTCAACAACAACTTCAGCAAGGGTAAAACACCAACAAATTCAACAACAACCTCAGCAAGAGAAAACCACCAACAAATTCAACAACAACTTCAGCAGGAGAAAAACCAGCAGCAAATTCAACAATCACCTCGGCAGGAGAAAAGCACCAACAAATTCAACAACAACTGGAACAGGAGCAAAACACCAACAATTTCAGCAACAGATTCACGAGGACGAGACCAGAATTGAGAGGGTTTATAACTATTGGGAAGGATTGAAAAGCTTGGGGCTCTTTTCTCTAGAATAGAGGAAGCTGAGGGTTGACCTGATGGAGGGTTTGAAGATTACAAAACTTGGTTTCGATCAGGTAGACGTAGATATGTTTCCACTTGCGGGTGAGACCAGACTTAGGGGGAGCCGTCAAAATAAGACAGTCGCTGATAAATCAGATCGGGAATTCTGGAGAAACTTCTTTCCCCAGAGAACGGGAGAATGTGGAACTCGCTAACACGGGGAGTGGGGTGAGGCGAATCGTGGAGATGTATTGAATGGGGGAGGGGGAGGGAAGCTGGATAAAGACATGAGGGAGAGAGGAACAGAAGGAAATGTGGATGGGGTGAGATGAAGAGAGGGGTGGGAGGAGGCTCGTGTGGAGCACAAACACCAGCATGAATGTGTCAGGCCGAATGGCCTGTTTCTGTCCTGTAAATTCTCTGCAGTTCGAGCGAGCGGCAGGAACACCAACACTGTGGGAATAATCAGTGGAGTTGGGGGACTGACTCCTGGGTGAGGGAGGAAACCGGGATCAATAGGGAGGTTACAGAAATAGGGAGGGTTGAGGTCCTGGATTTTTTCGTGGTCTTTCGATGCAGGGAATCGATGACTCGGTACCTATAACTATTTGTTATTCTTTACAACTAACAGTACTTAGTTACCCCTCCCTCATTCCTGTAATGTGCTGACCAGAACTGTACACAGTTATCTACTCTAACTGTGGCCTCATTAGTGTTTTATACAGCTCGAGCAAAACCTCCCTGCTCTTCTATTCTATATATCGGACAATAAAGGTAAGTGTCCTGTAAGCCGCCTCACCCACCTTATCCACCTGTCCTGCCTGCCTCAGGAATCCGTGGCCTCTCACTCCAAGGTCCCTCTGTTCACGGACTGAGAGATAATGTTGGAGAGAGAGAGATTGTTAGGTTACATTGAATGGGCAAATGTAAAAACGTAATCATTGGACATTTCTGTGTACATAGACATCCGAGAGAGGCATGGAGTGAAACAGAGAGAAAGGGAGTGATAGGCATGGGTCGAGAGATCATCTCAAGCAATCTCTTGCTGGTAATCTCTCTCTATCTCTGTCTATCTCTTCCCCTCTGTTCTACTCTCTCCATCCCTTTTTCCCCTTGTCTATCTCTCCCCTTCCCTCTCAATCACTAACTCCCTGCGTACACTCTCGAGAGCAGAGTTGTCCAACCTTTTCGAGTGGTGGGGGGGGGGGGGGGAGCCTCATTACAATTTTTGTCTTACATGGGGGAGCAGGTGAGACAATTTCGGAAGGATAAAGGTATTAAGAATGTATCTTGCTATTAATTAAAGCAACAACTAATGGGCATTTTTGTGAAGAAACTTTCAATGAGAAGAGTAATTTATTGACTTAGTTTCTCGTCACTATGCTGGACCCTGATTTAGTGAGATGCCTGGCAATTGTTTGCTTGCAAAGTCGTCAATGTTTGTGTGCACGCTTTTTGTTGTGATGCAGAGTATTCCAGATAAATGACCATCGGTCCGGAGTGATGTTGATCACTCTCTCCCTCTCACTCTATCTCTCTCTATCTCTGTGTTCCCCCATCTCTGTGTTGTTCCCCCCTCTCTGTGTTGTTCACCTCTGCTCTGTGTCATCCTCGTTGTCTGTATACCCCTCTTTCTCTTTCTGTCCCCCCTCTCTGCTGTGCGCTCTTTCTCCATTTTCTGCTCCCTCTTTTCTCCCCCTTCTCTCTCTCTCCTCTCTCTGTTCCCCGTCTATCCCTGTCTCTCTCCCCTCCCCTCTCCCACTCTGTTCCACCCTCTTTCTCTCTCCCTCTCTCTCCCCACCCACCCTCCTCTCTCTGCCCCTTTTTCTCTCTCTCCCCATCCCCCCCCCCCGGTCAGGCAAACCCCCCACCTGCCAAGACTGAGGCACACATGATTTCCCCACATGAACATTTCACCTATACAACTCCATCATAACCTCCCTGCTCTTATATTCTATGCCTCAGCTAATAAAGGCAAGTATCCCCTATGCCTTCCTAACCACCTTATCTACCTGTGCTGCTGCCTTCAGTGATCTATGGACAAGTACACCAAGGTCCCTCTGACCCTCTGTACTTCCTAGGGTCCGACCATCCACTGTATATTCCCTTGCCTTGTTAGTTCTCCCAAAATGCATCACCTCACATTTCTCAGGATTAAATTCCATTTGCCACTGCTCTGCCCATCTTGCCAGCCCATCTATATCCTGTAATCTAAGGCTTTCCTCCTCATTATTTATGACACCACCAATTTTCGTGTCATCTGCAAACTTACTGATCATACCTCCTAGGTTCACGTCTAAATCGTTAATGTACACTACAAACAGCAAGGGGCCCAGCACCGATCCCTGCGGTACACCACTGGTCACAGGCTTCCACTCGCAAAAACAACCCTCGACCATCACCCTCTGCCTCCTGCCACTAAGCCAATTTTGGATCCAATTTGCCAAATTGCCCTGGATCCCATGGGCTCTTACCTTCTGAACCAGTCTCCCATGCGGGACCTTATCAAAAGCCTTACTGAAGTCCATGTGGACTACATCAACTGCTTTACCCTCATCTACACAACTAGTCACCTCCTCGAAAAATTCAATCAAGTTAGTTAGACACGATCTCCCCCTGACAAAGCCATGGTGACTATCCCTGATTAATCCCTGCCTCTCCAAGTGGAGATTAATCCTGTCTCAGAATTTTTCCCAATGATTTCCCTACCACTGATGTTAGACTCACCGGCCTGTAATTACCTGGTTTATCCCTGCTACCCTTCTTGAATAATGGTACCACATTCACTGTCCTCCAGTCCTTTGGTACCTCTCCTGTGGCCAGACAGGATTTGAAAATTTGTGTCAGAGCCCCTGCAATCTCCTCCCTTGCTTCACATAACAGCCTGGGATACATCTCATCTGGGCCTGGGGATTTATCCACTTTAAGCCCGCTAAAACTACGAATACCTCCTCCCTTTCAATGCTAATATGTTCAAGTATATCGCAATCCCCCTCCCTGATCTCTACACCTACATCGTCCTTCTTCATAGTGAACACAGTCACATGACTGGCAGTCCATTGAGATTTGAACTTCCAACAAAGGATTCAAACTGACAAAAGCTCCTGGTTTGATAAGACCTCTCTCCTGTCTGCCCTCACCTCACTCTCACCTGCATCGGAAACCACTGAAAAAACGTCAACTCAAAGAGAGAAAAAGTCTCCTACATGAACAAGGTTTAAGAAGAATAGTGGGCCCCAATGAAATGCAAGACCATATCTTCAATCAAGGACTACAGAGAGCTCGAGAAACAGTAACAAGATATTGCCTCAAACTGTTCTATTTATCTTTTCTTCTCTTTTCCATCCCTATTTACATGTGTGTATCCCGTGTGCATGCTAACGTGGGGCGTGTCACATATCTGTAGGTGTTAACCGTATTAGAGTTTAAGTTTAAGGTTTAGCAAATTTCATCATTCTTCTTTCAAGCAAAGAAAGCCTGGTTATACTCATTTCTTTGCCTTATAATTGACAACGTATGTCAGCCAAGAGCGACGTCTCAATTCATTCCATCTTCGCTGCCTCCTGAAAATACTTGGCATCAGGTGGCAGGACCGTATCTCCAACACAGAAGTCCTCAAGTCGGCCAACATTCCCAGCATATACACACTACTGAGCCAGCGACGCTTGAGATGGCTTGGCCATGTGAGCCGCATGGAAGATGCCAGGATCCCCAAGGACACATTGTTCAGTGAGCTCGCCACTGGTATCAGACCCACTGGCCGTCCATGTCTCCGCTATAAAGACGTCTGCAAACGCGACATGAAATCGTGTGACATTGATCACAAGTTGTGGGAGTCAGTTGCCAGCGTTCGCCAGAGCAGGCGGGCAGCCATAAAGACAGGGCTAAAATGTGGCGAGTCGAAGAGACTTAGTAGTTGGCAGGAAAAAAGACAGAGGCGCAAGGGGAGAGCCAACTGTGTAACAGCCCCAACAACCAATTTTATCTGCAGCACCTGTGGAAGAACCTGTCACTCTAGAATTGGCCTTTATAGCCACTCCAGGCACTGCTTCACAAACCACTGACCACCTCCAGGCGCTTACCCATTGTCTCTCGAGACAAGGAGGCCAAAGAAGAATTGGAAAGCTGTGAACAAGGATTCACGAAGGGGGAACTAAAACACAGTGTGTTTAAAATAAAATCCTGTTACAGTGAGACCAGGTGAAGATAGTAACAGACCCCTAGACACATTTCTCACCTGGCCGTAACACCCCCTCTCTCTTGCCCTCTTGTGTTCAAGTATATCACAATCCCCCTCCTTGATCTCTACACCTACATCGTCCTTCTCCATAATGAACACAGTCACATGACTAGCTGTCGATTGAGATTTGAATTTCCAACAAAGGATTCAAACTGAGAAAAACTCCTGGTTTGATAAGAGCTCTCTCCTGCCTGCCCTCAACCCACTCTCACCAGCATCGGAAATCACCGAAAAAACGTCACCTCAAAGAGAGAAAAAGTCTCCTGCGTGAGCAAGGTATAAGAAGAATAGTGGGCCCCAATGAAATGCAAGACCATATCTTTCAATCAAGGAGTACAGCGAGCTCGAGAAACAGTAGCAAGATATTGCCTCAAACTGTTCTACTTTTCTTTTCCTCTGCTCTTTTCTGTCCCTATTTGCATGTGTGTATCCCATGTGCATGCTAACGTGGGTGCATCATATATCCATAGGCGTTAGAGTTTAAGTTTAAGGTTTAGTAAATTTCATCTTTCTTCTTTAAACCAAAGTAAGCCTGTTTGTGCTCATTCCTTTGCCTTATAATTGGAAAGCTGTGAACAAGGATTCACAAAGGGGGAACTAAAACACAGTGTGTTTAAAATAAAATCCTGTTACAGTGAGACCAGGTGAAGAAAGAAACAGACCCCTAGACACATTTCTCACCTGGTCGTAACACCACCTCTCTCTTGCCCTCTCTCTCCCCGCTGCTTTCTCTCCCCCCAGCTCTGTCTCTCTCTCTGCCTCCCCACCCCCTCCCTTACCTCTCTTTCTCCCTTCTGTTCGCCCCTCTATCTCCCTCTCTCTGAACCTATCTCTCTCTGCTCCTATCTCTTCCCCCCTTCTCTCTCTCCTCCCCTCGCTCACTCTCTCCCCTACTCGCTCTCTGCCCCCTCTTTCTTCCCCCCACTCTCTTCCCTCCACTCTCCTACCCACTCCCCGAGCTCTCTCCGCCCCTCTCTCTCCTGCTCTCGTCTATTGCTCCCCCTCTGTCTGTCCACCCTCTCTCCCCCTGCCCGCTCCCTCTCTCTGTCCCCACCACCCCCAGTTCGCTCTCTCTCTGTCTCTGACAGTTACAGAGAGTGGGAGGGTTCAGCACCGAAGCTTAAGATTACAACTGGAACCATTGTCTGGGTTTCTGTTTGGTCAGTTACATGTGAATTAGCAGCAAGGGGAGGCCATGTTCCGGTGGGATTTTCAAAGAATCCCCCAGAAATCCCCGAATTTGTACGAAGTTCGGAAGCCGCTAATCTCGATGTCAGCAGCTGTCAGCTGTGAAACTGACAACGTGATTTTTTTAAAAAGGTCGGTCCAGAAGAAGAAGCCAATGGGAAATTTCTTGTCTCTGATATACATCTCCGGACCAGAACCTGGTGGAGAGTGTACGTAGAGAGACCTCCCGCTCACTGAAATAACCTTTCTGCAGTTTTGTTTCCAGGTAAGATCATTAAAAAGAAGTGACTATCACAGCAAAAGAATATTGTCCGTTATCCCTCAAGGGGGCTGGAATAGAAAGCGATGGATGTTGTGTTACTGTTGTATGAAGCCCTGATTAGACCCCGTCTGGAGTAACTGTGTTCAGTTCTGTGCACCAAACCTCAGGAAGGATATCTCAGCTTCGGAGGAGGGTTCAATTCGGTTCACAGTGAGAGAGTTCCCTCCCAGGAATAAAAACCCCGGATTTCCATGATCAGATAGGAAAACAATTCCGGCAAAATCAATAAACGTCTTGAGACAGTCAATCTCAGGATTCATCAATGTATTGAGCAGACAGAACACGCAATAAAACGTTAAACACGCACTTTACAATCGGATTTACAAGCACACCGGATTTTCGGGGAGTCGGACCTGTTAAAGCCCCTCGGCGATCCCTTTCCAAGCAGCGACTCTCCTTGTCTGAATGTCTGTCAATGGAAGCTGCACAGCCAAGCTCACTCCTTGCTGATGTTTTTCCATTGTTACACTCCAGAGCTGTCACCAATGGGACTTTTCATGACACTTCAACTGATTGACCCTGAGCGAAGGTGCAAACATTCCCTCTTCCCTGCCTCAGGAGTACAATTCCGTGTAAGGAGAGGCGGAGAGATTGAGGGAGGAAATTGCCGAGCTCAACACCAAGGCAGCTTTGAAGTCTGGCCACCAATGGAGGAGTGATTAAAATTGGGGGGGTGGGGGATACACAAGAGGGCGGAATTGGACGCATGCAGAAGATCGCAGAGTCTTGTAGGGGCTGGAGGAGGCGACAGAGATAGGGAGGGTGGGGCGAGGACACGGAGGGATTTGAGAACAAGTCTGAGGATGTTAATAATGGGAAATTGGAGGAGCAGGGAGTCTGTGAATGGCAGCACGTCCAGGGGTGATGGGTAAACAAGGCTGGGCGTGAGTTAAGATACCAGCAGCAAACGTTTGCATGAGTATGACATCAGGAAGTGTGAAAGATGTGAGGTCGGCCAGGAGAGCATTGGAATCGTCCAGTCCGGAGGTAACAAAGGCAGGGATGAGGGTTTCAGCAGCCGATGAGCTGAGGCAGGGGCGGAGTCGAGTGATGTTACGGAGGTGGAAAGGGACAGTCTTTTCGATGGAGCGGATATG
>NW_027141078.1:389241-411741 GCF_036365525.1 Heterodontus francisci
TCTGTATATTAATGACAGAGACTTGGGCGGACAGGGTACCATATCAAAATTTGCAGGTGACACAAAACCTGGTAGTATTGTGAACAGTGAGGAGGATAGTGAGAGATGTCAGGAGGTCTTAGACAGGCTGGTGGGATGGGCAGACAAGTAGCAGATGAAATATAACGCAGAGAATTGTGAAATGATTCATTTTGGTCGGACGAACGAGGAGAGGCAATATAAAATAAAGGATACAATTCTGGAGGAGGTGCAGGGGCAGAGGGACCTGGGGGGTACATGTGCACAAAGATTAAGAGGAGATTTGATCGAGGTGTTCAAAATCACGAGGGATCTGGACAGAGTAGACAGGGAGAAACTGTTCCCATTGGTGGGAGGATCCAGAACCAGAGGACACCGGTTTTAGGTGAGTGGTAAAAGTAGCAAGAGAGACAGGAAAACCTTTTCACACAGCGAGTGGTTAGGATCTGGAATGCTGTGTCTGAGAGTGTGCTGGCGGTCGGTTCAATTGAGGCTTTCAAAAGGGAATTGGATAATTATCATCGGAGTGGGAGTAGGTGAGTTCATCTCGCAGAGAGCTGGGACGGAGATGATGGGCTCAATGGCCTCTTTCTGTGTTGTAACCAGTCTAACTCCCCTCAGTCGCTGTATCACACTCCCCTCAGTCGCTGTATCACACTCCCCTCAGTCGCTGTATCACACTCCCCTCAGTCGCTGTATCACACTCCCCTCAGTCCCTGTATCCCACTCCCCGCAGTCCCTGTATCCCGCTCCCATCAGTCACTCCTTCCCACTCCCCTCAGTCACTACATCCCACTCCCTCAATAAGAGACTGGATGATCTCCAGGACTGATCTTTTATGGAGTCACATTGTGTAGAGTATCTGTTTATAATGGACCCCACAAGGGTGACACCTGATGTTCCAGACACCACTGGGGTAGACGATGATCCGCCGGTGGATTCTCGAGTTGATTCTTCCTCGGGTTCCTCAGTTGCAGCTGTCTCTGGATCTGTAATAAAGGAAGAGGGCAGAGTGGAGAAAACCCGAAGAGATCGTACGTTTTGTACTGGAGTCCAGACAGTGTCAGACTCTCATCTTTATCAAACCCTCGACCATCCAATCCTACTCCCCGTGACACAGAACATCCCAGAATCACCCTCCTGGGTCATAGAGAAACAGCAATGTACCTGTACAATACGCAGCACAGTGGTGCAACTTCTTCAACTCATAAACAAAGTAACTGTTGCAGTTTTTGATCTTTATCTCATGGACCCAGTTGCAGGGTTTTCTTTCCCAGTGAAAACCAACTGTCCTCATTACTTCTCCCTGTCCCACGCTGGGATGGGAACATGAAATGAGAGTTTATAAATATTGAAGACTGTAGCTGATGTGAACAGTGCTGGACAGTGAATGTAAATCTGATATTATAAAGGCTGAAATTACCATTTAACCAGGCTGTGACACGGGTGGAGCAGTGATACAGTGGGACAGCAGTCTCCGGGATCTTCCATCCACCGGAACTGAAACAATAATCACAGAGTCAGTCCCTGAACCGATGGTAAATATTAACCAGGAGAGAGACTGGTACCGGCAGAGAGTATCAGAAACTGGGGGTGATCCCTTACTCTGCACTTATTGACTAGTTTGCCCTGAAATTGCCCCTTTACTTTACCTTTTAAATCTGTACTATCCTTGAACAAGATTCTCATCACACTTCACCAGACCGGAGCACTCAGTCTCAGTACAATCGATGTTCCTCCAGGGCTGGCCCAGGACTGTGTGATTTACACAGGGGTCAGTGAGTGCGGAGACTGTGACTGAGTGACAGAAAGATGTCTCATGTTAATACAAGTACAGTTTATGTTACACAGCGTCTTGTACCCTTCTGAAATACCAATAATCTCAGTTTCACTCCCCGCCCTGGTCACAAGTCCCCCGGATTAGAGCTGGAAAATTTCCTCCTTCTCTAAACCAGGTTTCCATCTGTCTCCCAGCTCAGCCTTCCCCTCCAGCTCACTGCTCACAGACAGTCCTCCCTATTCTAGATGAAACATCAGCACTCAGGTAACAGAAAGCATTAAATATCTCAGCTTCACTTCATCACAATAGAAAAGCTGCACATGTTCAGTGTGAGATATCACGGTGTATCTCATTCCCCAGGTGAACACTGAGTACAGACAGTGAGAGACACTCGATGGTCAGTGTGAGATATCACGGGGTATCTCAGTCCCCTGGTGAACACTGAGTACAGACAGTGATAGACACTCGATGGTCAGTGTGAGATATCATGGGGTATCTCAGTCCCCAGGTGAACACTGAGTACAGACAGTGAGAGACACTCGATGGTCAGTGTGAGATATCATGGGGTAGCTCAGTCCCCAGGTGAACACTGAGTACAGACAGTGAGAGACACTCGATGGTCAGTGTGAGATATCATGGGGTTTCTCAGTCCCCAGGTGAACACTGAGTAGAGACAGTGAGAGACACTCGATGGTCAGTGTGAGATATCATGGGGTATCTCAGTCCCCGGGTGAACACTGAGTACAGACAGTGAGAGACACTCGATGGTCAGTGTGGGATATCATGGGGTATCTCAGTCCCCGGGTGAACACTGAGTACAGACAGTGAGAGACACTCGATGGTCAGTGTGAGATATCATGGGGTTTCTCAGTCCCCAGGTGAACACTGAGTACAGACAGTGAGAGACACTCGATGGTCAGTGTGGGATATCATGGGGTATCTCAGTCCCCGGGTGAACACTGAGTACAGACAGTGAGAGACACTCGATGGTCAGTGTGAGATATCATGGGGTTTCTCAGTCCCCAGGTGAACACTGAGTACAGACAGTGAGAGACACTCGATGGTCAGTGTGAGATATCATGGGGTATCTCAGTCCCCGGGTGAACACTGAGTACAGACAGTGAGAGACAGGCGATGGTCAGTGTGAGGTATCATGGGGTATCTCAGTCCCCTGGTGAACACTGAGTACAGACAGTGAGAGACACTCGATGGTCAGTGTGAGATATCATGGGGTATCTCAGTCCCCAGGTGAACACTGAGTACAGACAGTGAGAGACACTCGATGGTCACTGAGAGATATCATGGGGTATCTCAGTCCCCGGGTGAACACTGAGTACAGACAGTGAGAGACACTCGATGGTCAGTGTGAGATATCACGGGGTATCTCAGTCCCCTGGTGAACACTGAGTACAGACAGTGATAGACACTCGATGGTCAGTGTGAGATATCATGGGGTATCTCAGTCCCCAGGTGAACACTGAGTACAGACAGTGAGAGACACTCGATGGTCAGTGTGAGATATCATGGGGTAGCTCAGTCCCCAGGTGAACACTGAGTACAGACAGTGAGAGACACTCGATGGTCAGTGTGAGATATCATGGGGTTTCTCAGTCCCCAGGTGAACACTGAGTAGAGACAGTGAGAGACACTCGATGGTCAGTGTGAGATATCATGGGGTATCTCAGTCCCCGGGTGAACACTGAGTACAGACAGTGAGAGACACTCGATGGTCAGTGTGGGATATCATGGGGTATCTCAGTCCCCGGGTGAACACTGAGTACAGACAGTGAGAGACACTCGATGGTCAGTGTGAGATATCATGGGGTTTCTCAGTCCCCAGGTGAACACTGAGTACAGACAGTGAGAGACACTCGATGGTCAGTGTGGGATATCATGGGGTATCTCAGTCCCCGGGTGAACACTGAGTACAGACAGTGAGAGACACTCGATGGTCAGTGTGAGATATCATGGGGTTTCTCAGTCCCCAGGTGAACACTGAGTACAGACAGTGAGAGACACTCGATGGTCAGTGTGAGATATCATGGGGTATCTCAGTCCCCGGGTGAACACTGAGTACAGACAGTGAGAGACAGGCGATGGTCAGTGTGAGGTATCATGGGGTATCTCAGTCCCCTGGTGAACACTGAGTACAGACAGTGAGAGACACTCGATGGTCAGTGTGAGATATCATGGGGTATCTCAGTCCCCAGGTGAACACTGAGTACAGACAGTGAGAGACACTCGATGGTCACTGAGAGATATCATGGGGTATCTCAGTCCCCGGGTGAACACTGAGTACAGACAGTGAGAGACACTCGATGGTCAGTGTGAGATATCATGGGGTATCTCAGTCCCCAGGTGAACACTGAGTACAGACTGTGTGAGAGACACTCGATGGTCAGTGTGAGATATCATGGGGTTTCTCAGTCCACAGGTGAACACTGAGTACAGACAGTGAGAGACACTCGATGGTCAGTGTGAGATATCATGGGGTATCTCAGTCCCCGGGTGAACACTGAGTACAGACAGTGAGAGACAGGCGATGGTCAGTGTGAGGTATCATGGGGTATCTCAGTCCCCTGGTGAACACTGAGTACAGACAGTGAGAGACACTCGATGGTCAGTGTGAGATATCATGGGGTATCTCAGTCTCCAGGTGAACACTGAGTACAGACAGTGAGAGACACTCGATGGTCAGTGAGAGATATAATGGGGTATCTCAGTCCCCGGGTGAACACTGAGTACAGACAGTGAGAGACACTCGATGGTCAGTGTGAGATATCATGGGGTATCTCAGTCCCCTGGTGAACACTGAGTACAGACAGTGAGAGACACTCGATGGTCAGTGTGAGATATCATGGGGTATCTCAGTCCCCAGGTGAACACTGAGTACAGACAGTGAGAGACACTCGATGGTCACTGAGAGATATCATGGGGTATCTCAGTCCCCGGGTGAACACTGAGTACAGACAGTGAGAGACACTCGATGGTCAGTGTGAGATATCATGGGGTATCTCAGTCCCCAGGTGAACACTGAGTACAGACTGTGTGAGAGACACTCGATGGTCAGTGTGAGATATCATGGGGTTTCTCAGTCCCCAGGTGAACACTGAGTACAGACAGTGAGAGACACTCGATGGTCAGTGTGAGATATCATGGGGTATCTCAGTCCCCGGGTGAACACTGAGTACAGACAGTGAGAGACAGGCGATGGTCAGTGTGAGGTATCATGGGGTATCTCAGTCCCCTGGTGAACACTGAGTACAGACAGTGAGAGACACTCGATGGTCAGTGTGAGATATCATGGGGTATCTCAGTCTCCAGGTGAACACTGAGTACAGACAGTGAGAGACACTCGATGGTCAGTGAGAGATATAATGGGGTATCTCAGTCCCCGGGTGAACACTGAGTACAGACAGTGAGAGACACTCGATGGTCAGTGTGAGATATCATGGGGTATCTCAGTCCCCTGGTGAACACTGAGTACAGACAGTGAGAGACACTCGATGGTCAGTGTGAGATATCATGGGGTATCTCAGTCCCCAGGTGAACACTGAGTACAGACAGTGAGAGACACTCGATGGTCACTGAGAGATATCATGGGGTATCTCAGTCCCCGGGTGAACACTGAGTACAGACAGTGAGAGACACTCGATGGTCAGTGTGAGATATCATGGGGTATCTCAGTCCCCAGGTGAACACTGAGTACAGACAGTGAGAGACACTCGATGGTCAGTGAGAGATATCATGGGGTATCTCAGTCCCCAGGTGAACACCGAGTACAGACAGTGAAAGACACTCGATGGTCAGTGTGTGATATCATGGGGTATCTCAGTCCCCAGGTGAACACTGAGTACAGACAGTGAGAGACACTCGATGGTCAGTGAGAGATATCATGGGGTATCTCAGTCCCCTGGTGAACACTGAGTACAGACAGTGAGAGACACTCGATGGTCAGTGTGTGATATCATGGGGTATCTCAGTCTCCAGGTGAACACTGAGTACAGACAGTGAGAGACACTCGATGGTCAGTGTGAGATATCATGGGGTATCTCAGTCCCCGGGTGAACACTGAGTACAGACAGTGAGAGACACTCGATGGTCAGTGTGAGATATCATGGGGTATCTCAGTCCCCGGGTGAACATTGAGTACAGACAGTGAGAGACACTCGATGGTCAGTGTGAGATATCATGGGGTATCTCAGTCTCCAGGTGAACACTGAGTACAGACAGTGAGAGACATTCGATGGTCAGTGTGAGATATCATGGGTATCTCAGTCTCCAGGTGAACACTGAGTACAGACAGTGAGAGACACTCGATGGTCAGTGTGAGATATCATGGGGTATCTCAGTCCCCGGGTGAACATTGAGTACAGACAGTGAGAGACACTCGATGGTCAGTGTGTGATATCACGGGGTATCTCAGTCTCCAGGTGAACACTGAGTACAGACAGTGAGAGACACTCGATGGTCAGTGTGTGATATCACGGGGTATCTCAGTCTCCAGGTGAACACTGAGTACAGACAGTGAGAGACACTCGATGGTCAGTGAGTGATATCACGGGGTATCTCAGTCTCCAGGTGAACACTGAGTACAGACAGTGAGAGACACTCGATGGTCAGTGTGTGATATCACGGGGTATCTCAGTCTCCAGGTGAACACTGAGTACAGACAGTGAGAGACACTCGATGGTCAGTGTGAGATATCATGGGGTATATCAGTCCCCGGGTGAACATTGAGTACAGACAGTGAGAGACACTCGATGGTCAGTGTGAGATATCATGGGGTATCTCAGTCCCCAGGTGAACACTGAGTACAGACAGTGAGAGACACTCGATGGTCAGTGTGAGATATCATGGGGTATCTCAGTCCCCAGGTGAACACTGAGTACAGACAGTGAGAGACACTCGATGGTCAGTGTGAGATATCATGGGGTATCTCAGTCCCCAGGTGAACACTGAGTACAGACAGTGAGAGACACTCGATGGTCAGTGTGAGATATCATGGGTATCTCAGTCCCCAGGTGAACACTGAGTACAGACAGTGAGAGACACTCGATGGTCAGTGTGAGATATCATGGGGTATCTCAGTCCCCAGGTGAGCACTGAGTACAGACAGTGAGAGACACTCGATGGTCAGTGAGAGATATCATGGGGTATCTCAGTCCCCAGGTGAACACCGAGTACAGACAGTGAGAGACACTCGATGGTCAGTGTGTGATATCATGGGGTATCTCAGTCCCCAGGTGAACACTGAGTACAGACAGTGAGAGACACTCGATGGTCAGTGAGAGATATCACGGGGTATCTCAGTCTCCAGGTGAACACTGAGTACAGAGAGTGAGAGACACTCGATGGTCAGTGTGAGATATCATGGGGTATCTCAGTCCCCAGGTGAACACTGAGTACAGACAGTGAGAGACACTCGATGGTCAGTGTGAGATATCATGGGGTATCTCAGTCCCCAGGTGAACACTGAGTACAGACAGTGAGAGACACTCGATGGTCAGTGTGTGATATCATGGGGTATCTCAGTCTCCAGGTGAACACTGAGTACAGACAGTGAGAGACACTCGATGGTCAGTGTGAGATATCACGGGTATCTCAGTCTCCAGGTGAACACTGAGTACAGACAGTGAGGGACACTCGATGGTCAGTGTGAGATATCAGGGGGTATCTCAGTCCCCAGGTGAACACTGAGTACAGACAGTGAGAGACACTCGATGGTCAGTGTGAGATATCAGGGGGTATCTCAGTCCCCGGGTGAACACTGAGTACAGACAGTGAGAGACACTCGATGGTCAGTGAGAGATATCATGGGGTATCTCAGTCTCCAGGTGAACATTGAGTACAGACAGTGAGAGACACTCGATGGTCAGTGTGAGATATCATGGGGTATCTCAGTCCCCAGGTGTACACTGAGTACAGACAGTGAGAGACACTCGATGGTCAGTGTGAGATATCATGGGGTATCTCAGTCCCCAGGTGAACACTGAGTACAGACAGTGAGAGACACTCGATGGTCAGTGAGAGATATCATGGGGTATCTCAGTCCCCAGGTGAACACTGAGTACAGACAGTGAGAGACACTCGATGGTCAGTGTGAGATATCATGGGGTATCTCAGTCTCCAGGTGAACACTGAGTACAGACAGTGAGAGACACTCGATGGTCAGTGAGAGATATCATGGGGTATCTCAGTCCCCTGGTGAACACTGAGTACAGACAGTGAGAGACACTCGATGGTCAGTGTGAGATATCATGGGGTATCTCAGTCCCCAGGTGAACACTGAGTACAGACAGTGAGAGACACTCGATGGTCAGTGTGTGATATCATGGGGTATTTCAGTCCCCAGGTGAACACTGAGTACAGACAGTGAGAGACACTCGATGGTCAGTGAGAGATATCATGGGGTATCTCAGTCCCCTGGTGAACACTGAGTACAGACAGTGAGAGACACTCGATGGTCAGTGTGAGATATCATGGGGTATCTCAGTCCCCAGGTGAACACTGAGTACAGACAGTGAGAGACACTCGATGGTCAGTGTGAGATATCATGGGGTATCTCAGTCCCCGGGTGAACACTGAGTACAGACAGTGAGAGACACTCGATGGTCAGTGTGAGATATCATGGGGTATCTCAGTCCCCGGGTGAACATTGAGTACAGACAGTGAGAGACACTCGATGGTCAGTGTGAGATATCATGGGGTATCTCAGTCCCCGGGTGAACACTGAGTACAGACAGTGAGAGACACTCGATGGTCAGTGTGAGATATCATGGGGTATCTCAGTCCCCAGGTGAACACTGAGTACAGACAGTGAGAGACACTCGATGGTCAGTGAGAGATATCATGGGGTATCTCAGTCCCCAGGTGAACACTGAGTACAGACAGTGAGAGACACTCGATGGTCAGTGTGAGGTATCATGGGGTATCTCAGTCTCCAGGTGAACACCGAGTACAGACAGTGAGAGACTCTCGATGGTCAGTGTGAGATATCATGGGGTATCTCAGTCCCGGGTGAACACTGAGTACAGACAGTGAGAGACACTCGATGGTCAGTGTGAGATATCATGGGGTATCTCAGTCCCGGGTGAACACTGAGTACAGACAGTGAGGGACACTCGATGGTCAGTGTGAGATATCATGGGGTATCTCAGTCCCGGGTGAACACTGAGTACAGACAGTGAGGGACACTCGATGGTCAGTGTGTGATATCATGGGGTATCTCAGTCCCCGGGTGAACACTGAGTACAGACAGTGAGAGACACTCGATGGTCAGTGTGAGATATCATGGGGTATCTCAGTCCCCTGGTGAACATTGAGTACAGACAGTGAGAGACACTCGATGGTCAGTGTGTGATATCATGGGGTATCTCAGTCCCCTGGTGACCACTGAGTACAGACAGTGAGAGACACTCGATGGTCAGTGTGTGATATCATGGGGTATCTCAGTCCCCAGGTGAACACTGAGTACAGACAGTGAGAGACACTCGATGGTCAGTGAGAGATATCATGGGGTATCTCAGTCCCCGGGTGAACACTGAGTACAGACAGTGAGAGACACTCGATGGTCAGTGTGAGATATCATGGGGTATCTCAGTCCCCAGGTGAACACTGAGTACAGACAGTGAGAGACACTCGATGGTCAGTGTGAGATATCATGGGGTATCTCAGTCCCCAGGTGAACACTGAGTACAGACAGTGAGGGACACTCGATGGTCAGTGTGAGATATCATGGGGTATCTCAGTCCCCTGGTGAACACTGAGTACAGACAGTGAGAGACACTCGATGGTCAGTGTGAGATATCATGGGGTATCTCAGTCCCCGGGTGAACATTGAGTACAGACAGTGAGAGACACTCGATGGTCAGTGTGTGATATCATGGGGTATCTCAGTCCCCAGGTGAACACTGAGTACAGACAGTGAGAGACACTCGATGGTCAGTGTGAGATATCATGCGGTAGCTCAGTCCCCAGGTGAACACTGAGTACAGACCATCTTCCAGTCTCCATAAACTTGGTGATGTTGCTGAACTAGTAAACCAGAGTCCCAGGCTCAGGCCCCGGGGACATGGGTTCAAATCCCACCACGAAAGCTGTTGGGATTTACATCAAATTAATGCTGATATAAATCGGGAATTGACAGCTGCTCTCAGTAATACTGGTCGTGAAGCTATCATCGCTTGTGGTTAAAACCCGTCGGGCCCGCTCATGTCCTCCGGTGGGAGGAAATCCGCCCTCCTTACCCGGTCTGGCCTACATGGGACTCCAGACCCGCAGCAAATGTGGTGAACTCTTAACTGCCCTCTGAAATGTCCGAGCATTGCCCTCTCTCTTCGAGGGCCAAATGGGGCTGGGCAAGAAATGTGGGCAGTGTCTTTTGGGACTAACTGGGTAGCTCCTTCTAAAGGCCAGCACGAACACGAAGGGCCGAAAGTCATCTTGCTATCCTGTATGATTCTAAGTTCTCAGTCCCCAAGTGGAATTAGGTGGAGTCTAACTTCCTTCTAATGTTGTTTTTCATTGAGCAAACTATTCAACAGGATCTTCATGAATCGCAAATATTTTATTACTGAGCCTGGAAACAAGTTGCAGGCTGAATTTGTGAACATACGGACATAAGAATTCGGAGGAGGAGGCCACTCGGCCCCTCTAGTCTGCTCCGCCATTCAACAGAGTCATGGCTGAACGGATTACTCCACATTTACACCTCCCCCCGATATCCTCCCACCACCCCCGCCCTTGCTTTTCGAGAATCTATCTACCTTTGCCTTCAAAATATTGAAAGACTCTGCTTCCACCATCCTTTCGAGGAAGAGAATTCCAGAAACTCGCAACCCTCAGAGGAAACAATTTCTCCTCATCTCTGTCTTCAATGGGCGACCCCCTTATTTTTAAACAGTGACCCCGAGTTCTAGGGGAAACATCCTTTCCACATCCACCCTCTCAAGACCACTCAGGATCTTATATGTTTCAATCAAGTCGCCTCTTACTCTTCGAAACTCCAGCGGATACAAGCCGAGCCTGTCCAATCTTTCCTCATAAGACAACCCACCCATTCCAGGGATTAGTAAACCTTCTCTGTACTGCCTCCAATAAATTTACATCCTTCTTTCAATAAGGAGACCAGTACTATAAACAGTACTCCAGATGTGGTCTCACCAATGCCCTGTATAACTGAAGCATAACCTCCCTACTTTTATATTCAATTCCCCTCACGATAAACAATAACATTCTATTCGCTTTCCTAATTACGTTCTGTACCTGCATACTAACCTTTTACGATTTATGTACTAGGACACCCAGATTCCTCTGCATCTCCGAGCTCTGCAATCTCTCACCATTTAGATAATACACTTCTTTTTTATTCTTCCAGCCAAAGTGGACAATTTCACACTTTCCCCACATTATACTCCATTTGCCAGGTCTTTGCCCTCTCACCTAACCTATCTATATCCCTTTGTAGCCTCCTTATGTCCTCTTAACAGGTTACTTTCCTACCTATCCTTGTGTCATCAGCAAATTTATCAACCGTACCTTTGGTCACTTCATCCAAGTCATTTATATAAATTGTAAAAAGTTGAGGCCCCAACACCAATCCCTGTGGCTCACCACTCATTACATCTTGCCAACCAGAAAATCACCCATTTATTCCTACTCTCTGTTTCTTGTTAGCTACTCAATCTTCTATCCATGCCAGTATGTTGCCCCTTACACCATGAGCTTTTATTTTTGCAGTAACCTTTGATGTGACACCTTATCAAATGCCTTCTGTAAATCTAAGTATAGTACATCCACCAGTTCCCCTTTCTCCACAGCACATGTCACTTCCTCAGAGAACTCCAATAAATTGGTTAAACATGACTTCCCTTTCACAAAACCATGTTGACTCTGCCTGATTACCTTGAATTTTTCTAAATGCCCTGCTATAACATCTTTAATAATAGCTTCCAAAATTTACCCTCTGACAGATGTCAAGCTAAGTGGCCTGTAATCTCCTGCTTTCTCTCTCCCTCCCTTTTTCAAAAAACGAGTTACATTTGCTATTTTCCAATCTAAAGGAACACTCTCGGATGAAGTCCATCAGGACCCAGGGACTTGTCAACCTGCAGCTCCAACAGTTTGTTCAGTACCGCTTCCCTGGTGATTATAATTTTCTTGAGTTCCTCCTTCCCTTCCATTTCCTGACTTACAGCTAATACTGGGATGTTACTTGTGTGGAAGTGAGCAGAAAGGCATGGCACTATGCTTCATGGGAAATATAGCCAAGTTAGGAACAGTAGCTTTGCTGAGCTTTGATTTTAAGTGGCAGAAACCACAATGAAATAGTTAAATGTAAAGGCAGAGCGTGTGAGACTGTAAAGACTAGCCGACACTGGTAATTGCAAGTACATCTGTTCTTTGTGGCCTGATTGTGTGACTCCCTGTGGTTTGGAACAAATGGATTCCTGTGAATCAAATGATGTCCATCCCTGTGTGAGTGATAAGGAGTGCTAGGCCCCTCTTATCTTCGTGAACTGCCACTACTTGTAGCTGCAGACTGCACTAAACACTCAGGAATGTAAACCTAATAGAGATAGCAGGATGCTCCGCAATTACTTGTCACAAGGTAGAGACAGAACTCATGATCAATGTAGGGAGTGAGACCAGAATGGTGACTATGCTCTTGCTAATTAGCTTGCTTGTCCGCTTTGTTTTATCTTGCTGGTACAAAACAATATTTTATTAGTAACAAGTATGTATTGAGAATGGAGTGTATTGTAACCTCAGTAACAGACGTACTGCATGCCACCACGTGGGTGAAGTCGAATTGTCCCGCACTGATTGGTTAAACAAGGAGGTGTAGCGTGAATCTTAATGTATAAAAAGTAGTTCCCGTATCACAAAACTTACTTACTCCGGGGGTGGGGGGGACCCGACAGACTCTGGTGGAGTCAGTGCCGCTGTATCAGAGTAAGTCCGCAGGCGACTGCGCAAATAAAGTAATTGATTTTACCGACACATCCGACTCGGTATATTTACTGAACCAGACTGAAGGCAAAAAGAACTCAGATTTACACTTGTACCCTCAATAGTGAAGACCAAGGCAAAATATCTGTTCAATTCATCTGCCATCTCCTTATTATCCATTATTAATTCCCCGGACTCACTTTCTTTAGGACCAACGTTCACTTTGTTAACTCTTTTTAAAATCAAAGTAATTCATGACAATGCTACTTCGTTCTTTCGTCTTCCTCGCTGACGCGCCAGTTTGGCCTCTGCACATGCGTCAAAGCTTCGGCGCGACTTTTTGAAAGGGGGAGGTTTCGTCGGGCATTTTCTCGCATTTTATCTGAATTATTTATTCGTTTCGGAGACTTGCTTCATTTTTATTTGACGCAGGAGATTGTTCCAAGCTAAGCTGCTCTGCCTTTGTAAGTTGCTCTGAAAACATTTCCATTGTCTGGGCCACCGCATGTTCTCCAGCCCCTGTTGTGAGTTGCTCTGAAAACATTTCCATTGTCTGGGCCACCGCATGTTCTCCAGTCCCTGTTGTGAGTTGCTCTGAAAACATTTCCATTGGCTGGGCCACCGCATGTAGCAGGATGAAGGCACAGTGACTGTGATTTCTGGCGCCAAACAGTACACACTGCAGATACATGATGGCCAGGCTACCTGCAGCTGCATCTTCCCCATTCAGACTTTGTTGCCCTGCAAACATGCTGTTGTTGTGCAGAGGCATCTGGGTCTGCCTTTGGACAGGCTCGCCCCCAATTGTCGCTGGCGTGCATCTCAGACACCAACGACGGCAGGCATGGCTGCTGCCATTGTGATTACGGAGGAACAGCCAAGGCCCCTCAGCCACAATGAAAAATACCGCTTGCTTTCAGATCAATTGTACCAGCTGCAACAGGCCGTTCTGCAGAGTGGAACGGCAGCATTCATGAGGAGACTGGACTGGCTGCGGCAACAGACTCTCCGCTGGCAGCAAGGACTGGCTGATGAGATGGAGCCATTTACTATGCCCAACAATTGCCTGGAAGCACCTTCGGATGGAGGTGGCCGCGCGCTGGACATCAGTCACGTGTCACAAACCCTGGATCCTGAGCGTCTCACCCCCTGGCCTAATGATCTGATAGACCATACATATGCCTGCCTGTTCAAATCTCCACTTCCCCTACCTGCGGTACCCTCTCCTTGCTGCTCCGTTACACAGTCACCTGCTCCTACACCCATCAGGGCAGTGCTCAGTTACACAGTCACCTGCTCCTACACCCATCAGGGCAGTGCTCATGGACACACAGTTACCTGCTCCTACACCCATCAGGGCAGTGCACATGGACACACAGTTACCTGCTCCTACACCCATCAGGGCAGTGCACATGGGCACACAGTTACCTGCTCCTACACCCATCAGGGCAGTGCTCATGGACACACAGCCACCTGTTTCCCCATCCGACGTTGAAACAACCATGCAGAGCCTTGTGAGACTCCGCAATTGCCAGTTGCTGCCTGTCAAGCAGAGAGGGCATCCAAAAGGGTCAAGCACTTGGGGAACATTCAGCAAGAAGAGACTGAGCTCAGACTCTTGTGACTTTGCCTTCTTCACATGGACAATACAGTAGCGGAATAGAGAGCCAAGCGTTCATTCGCCACAAGGCTCTCCAGGAACAATCTCCTTAGCTGTGCATCGCAGAGACTCGGCCTGTCTGTCTAACGGGAATGCTGGACACAACACTCATGTATCCATGCTCAGCAGTTCCTCGGATACTTAATGAACTGAATAAAACTTTTCAATAATTAAACCCAGAATTGTTGAGGCTTTGTTTTGGATGCTATTTCCCCGACTTTGCAACAGCACTTCAGATATTCAACTATGGTGGAGGTAGGGGGGTAGAGGGAGGGGTGGGTGAAGAGGGGGAGGGAGGGGTGGGTGAAGAGGGGGAGGGGTGGGGAGTGCGGGGAGGGGTGGGGAGTGCGGGGAGGGGTGGGGAGAGGGAGCATGCAAAATGCAGGGACCAAACAGTTGCAATGCCTGAAGTACTGAGGAGAAGTAGAGAAAGCAACTGGGTTGGGCATCCGCAGCTGGAGGGAACGGCTGAATGGAGAGGGCCGGAAGCGAGAGGCCGTAGAGAGCCGCGGGGAGCGAGCGTGCGAAGACCTTGGTGTCCAATCTTCTGACCTGCCTCCAATTTTTGCACAATTATATGCTTTTTCTTTAAGTTTGATACTATCTTTAACTTATTCAGTTAACCACAGATAGCGGTTCCCACCCTCAGAATTGTTCCTTCTCGTTGAAATGCATCTATTCTGTGTATTCTGAAAAATCCCCTTAAATGTCTACCACTGCATCTCTATTGACCTATCCCTGATTTGCCAGTTCACTTTAGCTAGCTCTGCTTCCATGCCCTCATAACTGCCCTTATTTATGATTAAAATACTGGACTCGGACCACTCTCCTCTCCCTCAAACTGAATGTAAAATTCAATCATATTATGATCACTGCTACCTAGGGGCGCCTTAACCATGATGTCATTGATTAATCCCATCTCGTTGCACAATACCAGGTCTAGTATAGCCTTGTCTCTGGTTGGCTCCAGAACGTATTGTTCCAGGAAATTATCCCAATAACATTCTATGTACTCCACATCGAGGCCACCTCTGCCCACCTGATTTTTCCGGTCTATATGTCCATTAAAATCCCCCATAATTATCGCCGGACCTTAAATACAATTTTGATACCACATTTTATAAACACATGATAAAAGTACTACACAAATTCTGAGAGTATGTACAAAAAATGTGAACATTAAGGAATAAAGGATTTAATTGAATCGTAATTAAGCAGGAAACAGAAGCAAATAATTAAATGTAAGTAAACTAAATGCATAAATCTATAAAAGCAAATATTCAATTCAATGTGCAAACACATTTCGCTCAATATTGGAGAGAGATGTATAAATATAACAGGAATATTTACAGTATTATCATTGAATTTAGATATAAAAGAACAAATCATTTCAGGGCATGTTGAGAATCGCAGTCTTCCCCGATTCTCATCAGTTGAAAATAGATTACAAAAACAGGAGAATTAATATGAAGTAATAATGTAAATATTGAAGATCAATTAGAAATGCAGACATTTGAAATCAAAGTGCTAATTAAAGGTATAAATGATTGGAATTGAACAATTTAAGTGTCATCTCCATGACTGAACTTTTCCGATCCAGTTTCCAACCCTGAAAGTCCCTGATCAAAAGACACAAATGACATCCTCTGTGTCCGTGCTCTATTCCTGAACCTCCTTCTCCACCTGTCCACAGTCTTTGTCACAGTTCACCACACTATCCTCAGCCAAGCCCTCTCCTTCCTTGTCCAGCTGGATGGAACTGCCCCCTCCTCATCCCTGAATCCACGCATCCCAATCCCGTCTCAGCCAGAGGATTTCCCGCAGTGTCTTCCCTGTGCACTCCGGCGCTCTTCCCTCGAGGGTACCCTCAGGAACTGCCTCCCTAAACCTCTCCGCCTTGCCACCTCCCTCTCCCCATTCAGGAGCCCCCTTTGCAGTGCAAAGGATGAACTGTGTCTGTAATGTCAATGACTCACCCAGGCAACCCAGAAACAACAGCAGAGTCCGCATCTCACCGGGTGACATTCTGGAAAGGGAAACGCAGAGTTAGGATTAGATAGAGTTCAGGGGATGAGGGGGGATTGGAGAGAAGATTAAATATGGAGTGGGTCAGAGGGATCAGTGAGGATATCAATTAATAGTGGGTCAGCAGTCCCTCTCTCCCTCATTGAGATCCCGACAGACAGAGATGAGCACCACCTCCTTACAGGTCCCTGATAAACACCAAATCCTCGACTCCAATCCTTCCCTGTTTCTCTGTCGCATTTCCAATCCCCCCCCAGTGATTAAACCGTGTTTGTTCCTGACCTGCCATCTCTCTCCTCCAGGTCCCTCTCCAGTCTCCCTGTATAGACACCCTTCTAATATTCTAACACAGGTCCATTACTGAGCCCTGTATGGGGAGAAGACAAGCAGAACCCACACCCTGAGTTAACACCTAGCAAGTGACAAACTTGTTCTAACAGTGCGCCCGTACCCGGCTGCTTACCAGAGTCTCCAAAGGAGGTGTCGCTGGGTGGGAGATGCACTGGGTTCAGTTCCAGTCGCTTCCTCCTCTGTCTTGGTTCCAGTCTGCTGTGAACAGTGTCAGTCTCAGTGACATCCACCACAGCGGATTGACGTGTGACCAACTGCAGTGCTGGTTGGCTGAAGCACTCTGGAAGAATCCATGCAAATGAAAGGCGTTCAATGGCAGGACTAGTGAGGAACAAACAAGGAAACATCTCTCCTGGGTGCTTGGTAACCAGCTGGATTTAATCTCTGAATATTCTCCAACGCTCAATGTCCCTTAAAGCTCCAATAGACATAGTCCATTTCCAGCACTGACACATTAATGATATGGGTGGGATCTCTCTGTTGCTATAATCCCTTGTACAGACCATTA
Source organism: Heterodontus francisci (assembly GCF_036365525.1). Lineage (NCBI taxonomy): Eukaryota > Metazoa > Chordata > Chondrichthyes > Heterodontiformes > Heterodontidae > Heterodontus > Heterodontus francisci. Next base: position 406,537 of record NW_027141078.1, read on the forward strand.
GGACACTGGGGATTGAGAGTTCTCTCAATTGAAGGAGTGGGGTGGAAATAGGGTGGGTCCGTCCCAAGGAGAGCCATTCAGGTAAATAGCAGATCTCTGTTTATTCATTCTTGGCATGTGGACGTCACTGGCAACGCCAGCATTTATTGCCGATCCCTGACTGCCCTCGAGAAGATGGTGGGGAGCTGCCTTCTTGACTGACTGCTGTTTGTGTGGTGCATTTACTCCTACACTGCCGTTAGGGAGGTAGCTCCTGGATTTAGAACAAGCCCCAATGTGAAATGCTGAGGGATGTGGAGGGGAACTTGCTGGTAGTGGTGTTCCCATTGTGTCTGCTGCCCTTGTCCCTCTAGGTGGTAGAGGTCGCGGGTTTGGAAGGAGCCTTGGTGTGACACTGTCACTGCCCCCTTTCCGAATCTCTCCAGAATGTCCAAAATAGACAATGTAACTCCTTTATTCAAAAAGGGGAGGGAGACAGAAAGCAGGAAACCTCAGGCCAGTTAGCTTATTAGAAAACTGTTAGAAGCCACTATTAAAGACCTTATAGCAGGGCATTTAGAAAAATTCAAGGTAATCTGGCAGAATCAACATGGTTTTGTGAAAGGGAAATCATGTTCAAACAGTTTATTGGAGTTCTTTGAAGAAGTAACATGTGCTGTGGATAAAGGGGCACTGGTGGATGTACTATATTTTGATTTCCAGAAGGCATTTGATAATGTGCCACATCAAAGGTTATTGCAAACAATAAAAGCTCATGGTGTGGGGGGTAACATATTGGCATGGATAGAAGATTGGCTCGCTAACCGGAAACAGAAAGTAGGCAAAAATGGGTTATTTTATGGTTGGCAAGATGTAACGAGTGGTGTGCCTCAGGGATCGGTGTTGGGGCCTCAACTTTTTACATTTTATATAAATGACTTGGATGAAGGGACCAAAGGTATGGTTGATAAATTTGCTGATGACACAAAGATAGGGAGGAAAGTAAGCTGTGAAGAGGACATAAGGAGGCGACAAAGGGATATAGATAGGTTAAGTGAGTGGGCAAAACCTGGCAAATGGAGTATAATGTGGGACAGTGTGAAATTGTCCACTTGGGCAGGAAGACTGAAAAAGCGTATTATCTAAATGGTGAGAGATTGCAGAGCTCAGAGATGCAGAGGGATCTGGGTGTCCTGGTGCATGAATCACAAAAGGTTGGTAGTCAGGTACAGAACGTAATTAAGAAAGCTAATAGAATGCTGTTGTTTATTGTTGAATATAAAAGTAGGGAGGTTATGCTTGTTGCATGTCCTGGTTACAGAAAGACTCTCACAACTCTCTCTCTCTCTCCGGCTCTCTTCACTCGTTTGCATATGTTCCTGAATGTGTACCTGTGTCTTTTCGGGAGATCTTATCTGTGCCTCTGATCTGAACAATCTCAGTCTGTGAGCCTGATCTGACAAGCACGACATCAGTACTGGGTCATATTGGGCTCTGTATCCTCCCACGTTAATGGACAGTGAGAGTCAGGAGAATTTATAATGGGGAATAGAGAAATGGCAGTGAAGCTGAATGATAACTTTGTGTCTGTCTTCACTGAGGAAGATACAAGAAATCTCCCAGAATTAGCGATCCAAGGGATTAGGGGGAAATGAGGAATTAAAGGAAATTAGTATTAGTAAGAAGGTTGTATTGGAGAAATTAATGGGGCTGAAGGTTGATGGGTCTCCAGGACCTGATATTCTACATCCCAGAGTGTTGAAAGAGGTCGCTATGGAGATAGTGGATGCATTGGTGATCATTTTCCAAAATTCTATCGATTCTGGAGCGGTTCCTGCACATCGGAATGTCGCAAATGCCACCCCACTGTTTAAGAAGGGAGAGAGAGAGAAAACAGGGAATTACAGACCTGTTAGTCTTACACCAGTCATTGGGAAAATGCGAGAATCTATTCGAAAGGATGTGATAAATGGACACTTGGATAATAATGATCTGGTTGGGCATAGTCAACATGGATTTATGAATGGGAAATCATGTTTGACAAAACCGTAGGAGTTTTGTTGAGGATGTTACTCACAGAATTGATAAAGGAGAGTCGGTGGACGTGGTATACTTGGATTTTCAGAAGGCTTTTGATAAAGCCCCCCACAGGAGGTTGGTGAGAAAAATTAACGCACATGGGATAGGAGGTAATATACTGGCATGGATTAAGGATTGGTTAACAGGCAGAAAACAGAGAGTAGGGATAAAAGGGTCATTCTCACAATGGCAGGCTGTGACTCGTGGGGTACCGCAGGGTTCAGTGCTTGGGCCCCCGTTGTTCAAAATACACATCAATAATTTGGATGTGGGGACCAAATGTAATATTTCCAAGTTCCCGGTGACACAAAACTAGGTGGGAATGTGTGTTGTGAGGAAGATGCAAAGCGGCTTCAAGGGGATTAAGGCAGACCTAGTAAGTGGGCAAGAACGTGGCAGATGGAATATAATGTGGGAAAATGTGAGGTTATCCACTTTGGTAGGAGGAATAGATGTGCAGAGTATTTCGTAAATGGTAAGAGACTAGAAAGTGTAGATGTACAAAGGGACCTGGGTGTCCTCGTCAATAAGTCACTGAAAACTAACATGCAGGTGCAGCAAGACATTAGGAAGGTTAATGGTATGTTAGTCTTTATTGCAAGAGGATTTGAATACAGGAGTAGTGAAGTCTTCCTTCAATTGTATAGAACCTTGGTTACACTGCACCTGGAGTACTGTGTGCAGTTCTGATCCCCGTACCTGAGGAAGGATATTATTGCCATAGAGGGAGTGCAACGGAGGTTCACCAGACTTGTTCCCGGGATGGCGGGACTGTCCTATGCAGAGAGATTGGGGCAACTGTATTCTCTAGAGTTTCAAAGAATGAAAGGTGATCTCATTGAAACCTGCAAAATACTTAAAGGGACAGGGTAGATGACGGTAAGATGTTTCCCCTGGGGAGTCTAGAACCAGGGGACATCATTTCACATTAAGGGGGAAGCCACTTGGGGCAGAGATGAGGAGAAATTAACTCACAGGGATGGGGGTGCTCTCCTGCTGAGGTTGTTGTTGGTGTTCTTTTGTGTATAGGATGTTGTTGACTTTGTTGTTGTATTTTTTCTCCTGCTGAGGTTGTTGTTGAATTTGTCGGTGTTTTTCTCCTGCTGAAGTTGTTGTTGAAATTGTTGGTGTTTTGCTCTCGCTGAGGTTGTTGAATTTGTTGGTGTTTTTCCCCTGCTGAAGTTGTTGTTGAATTTGTTGGTTTTTATCTTGCTGAAGTTGTTGTTGAATTTTTTGGTGATTTTCTCCTAATGAGGTTGCTGTTGAATTTGTTGGTGTTTTTCTCCTGTGAAGTTGTTGTTGCATTTGTTGGTGTTTTTCTCTTGTTGAATTTGTCGGTGCTCTTCTGCTGCTGAAGTTGTTGTTGAATTTGTTGGTGTTTCTCTCCTGTGAAGTTGTTGTTGAATTTGTTGGTGTTTTTCTCCTGTGAAGTTGTTGTTGAATTTGTTGGTGTTTTTCTCCTGTGAAGTTGTTGTTGAATTTGTTGGTGTTCTTCTCCTGTGAAGTTGTTGTTGAAATTGTTGGTGTTTCTCTCTTGCTGAACTTGTTGAATTTGTCGGTGCTTTTCTGCTGAAGTTGTTGAATTTGTTGGTTTTTATCTTGCTGACGTTGTTGTTGAATTTGTCAGTGTTTTTCTCCTCCTGAAGTTGTTGTTGAATTTGCCCATGCTTTTCTCCTGCTGAAGTTGTTGAATTTGTTGGTGTTTTTCTCTTGCTGAAGTTGTTGAACTTGTTGGTGTTTTTCTCTTGTGAAGTTGTTGCTGAATTTGTTGGTGTTTTCCTCTTGCTGAAGTTGTTGAATTTATTGGTCTTTTTAGCTTGCTGAAGTTGTTGTTGAATTTGTCAGTTTTTTTCCCCTGCTGAAGCTGTTGTTGAATTTGTTGCCGTTTTTCTCTTGCTGAAGTTGTTGTTCCATTTGTTGGTCTTTTTCTTTTGCGGCAATTGTTGTTGTATTTGCTGGTGCTATTCTATTGCTGGTGCTATTCTATTGCTGAAGTTGCTGTATTTGCTGCTCTTTCTCTCCTGCAGAGGTTGTTGTTGAATTTGTTGGTGTCTTTCTCTTCCTGAAGTTGTTGAATTTGTTTATGTTTTTCTCCTGCTGAGGTTGTTGAATTTGTTGGTGTTTTTCTCTTGCTGAGGTTGTTGCTGAATTTGTTGGTGTTTCTCTCTTGCTGAAGTTGTTGAACTTGTTGGTGTTTTTAGCTTGCTGAAGTTGTTGTTGAATTTGTCGGTGTTTTTCTCCTGCTGAAGTTGTTGTTGAATTTGTCAGTGGTTTTCTCCTGTGAAGTTGTTGTTGAATTTGTCAGTTTTTTCTAATGCTGAAGTTGTTGTTGAATTTGTTGGTGTTTTCTCCTGCTGAAGTTATTGTTGAATTTGTTGCCGTTTTTCTCTTGCTGAAGTTGTTGAATATGTTCATGTTTTTCTCTTGAGGTTTTGGTTGAAATTGTTGGTGATTTTCTCTTGCTGAAGTTGTTGAATTTGTTGGTGTTTTGATCTTGCTGAAGTTGTTGTTGTCTCTCACTCTCTCTCTCTCCCAGTCTCTCTCTGTCTGTCTCTTTCTCACTATGTCTGTCTGTCTGCCTGTCTCTCTCTGTCTCTGTATCTCTCTGTGTATCTATCACTCTCTGTCTGTCTTTCTCTCTCTCTCTCTGTCTCTCTCTCTCTTTGACTTTCTCTCTGACTCTCTTTCTCTGTCTCTCTCACTCTCTCTGTCTCTCTGTCTTTCTCTGGCTCTCACTCTCTGTCTCTCTCTCTCTGTCTGTCTCTCTCTCTGCCTCTGTCTCTCTCTCTCTCTCTGTCTCTCTCTCTGTATCGATCACTGTCTGAATCTCTCTCTCTCTCTCTCTCTCTGTCTCTCTCTCTTGGTCTTTCTCTCTGATTCTCTTTCTCTGTCTCTTTCTCTCTGTCTCTCTGTTTCTCTCTCTGTCCCTCTCTCTGTCCCTCTCTCTGTCCCTCTCTCTGTCTCTCTCTCTGTCTCTCCTTCTCGCTTTCTCTCCCTTTGTCTCTCTCTCTCTGTCTCTCTCTCTCTCTCTCTCTCTGTCTCTGTCTCTCCCTGTCTCTCTCTGTCTCTCACATGGTCTCTTTCACTCTCTCGCTCTCTGCCTATCTCTCTCTCTGTCTCTCACTCTGTTTATTGTCTCTCGCTGTC
>NW_027141078.1:419241-420888 GCF_036365525.1 Heterodontus francisci
GAGAGGGAGACAGAGAAAATGATAGATAGAGAGAGAGAGATACAGAGAGAGACACAGAGAGACAGAGAGACAGAGAGAGAAAGAGAGAGTCAGAGAGAGAGAAACAGAGATAGAAAGGCAGAGAGAGAGATAGACACAGAGAAATAGAGAGAGAGAGATGGAGAGAGAGAGAGACAGTGAGTGAGGGAGATTGTGAGAGCACAGGAGAGTGAAAGTGGGAGAAAATAAAGGATACAATTCTAAAGGAGGTGCAGGGGCAGAGGGACCTGGGGGGGTGGGTACATGTGCACAAATCATTGAAGGTGGCAGGCTGGGTCGAGAGAGCGTCCGGGATCCCGGGCTGCGTGATCGACGCAGGAAGGAGCACGTGCAGGAGCGACGGGGAGCAGGAGGGGGAGTGCGACTCCCCCCCCCACTCCACTGCACTGTGGAGAGCTAGCAGTGGCAGAACGGGCGAAATGGCCTGCTCCCCTGCTGTCCCCATTCTCTGAGCCTGTGATTCTGGTGGGTAGCAGACCCCGAGGGGTGACGGCTGTGCCACTGCTGTAGAATCACGGCGAGGGGAGGGATTTTCTCGGAGGCCGAGTCACTCCGCCCGGTCAAGCAACTGCTTGAGCAGTTAGGAACAAGCACCCACTGTTGCATGGAGCTGGCCGCAACTGTCTCTCTCTCTCTCTCTCCCGCTCACTCTCTCTCTCTCTGTCTTTCTCTCCCACTCTCTCTGTCTCCCTCTCTCTCTGTCTCCCTCTCACGCTCTCTCTACCCTCTCTCTCTCTCTTCCTCTCTCTCTCCCTTTCTCTCCCCTTTTCTCTCTATCACCCTCTCTCTCGCCCTCTCTCTCTGCTTCTCTCTCTCTCCCTCTCACTATGTCTCTCCTTCTCTCCATCTTTCCGTCTCTCTGTCTCTCTCTCTCTCTCTTTGTCTCTCCCTCTTTCTCACTCTCTCTGCCTCTCTGCCTCTCTTTATCTCTCTCTCTCTCTTCTCTCTCTCTCTCTCTCTGTCTCTGCCTCTCTCTCTCTCCATCTTTCCGTCTCTCTGTCTCTCTCTCTCTCTCTCTCTGTCTCTCTCCCACTCTCTCTCTCCCTCTCTCCCACTCCCTCTCTCCCTCCCTCTCTCTACATCCTCTGATCCTGTCCTGTCTGCGGCTTGCTGACCCCTCTCTCTGCCTCCCTCTCTCTCCCTCACTGTCTCTCTTTCTCCCTCTCTCTCTCTGTCCCTTTTCACTCCCTCTCCCCCTCTCCCCCTCTCCCCCTCTCCCCCCTCCATCTCTTTCTCTCCTTCTCTCTGTCTCCCTCTCTCTCTCTCTCTGTCTCCCTCTCTCTCTCTTTCTCCCTCTCTCTCTCCGTCTCCCTCTCACTCTCTCTCTCTCTCTCTCTCTCTCTATCTATCTCTCTCCCTCTCTCTCTCTCCCTCTCTCCACATTCTCCGATCCTGTCCTGTCTCCGGTTGCTGACCCCTCTCTCTCTCTCTCTCTCTCTTCCTTTCCCTCTCTCTCCCTCTCTCTCTCTCTCTCCCTCGTTCCCTCTCCCCCTCATTCTATCTCTCTCACTCTCACTCTCTCTCTCTCTATCTGCCTTCCTCTCTCCTCACTCCTCTCCCTCTCTCCCTCTCCCACTCTCTCTAACTCTCGCTCTCTATCTGCCTTCA
>NW_027141078.1:426088-428588 GCF_036365525.1 Heterodontus francisci
TACATCCTCCTATCCTGTCCTGTCTCCAGCTTGCTGACATCTCTCTCTCTCTGTCTCTCTGTGTCTCTCTCTGTCTCTCTCTGTCTCTCTCTCTTTCTCGACATCCTCCTATCCTGTCCTGTCTCCGGCTTGCTGACACCTCTCTCTCTCTCTCACTCTCTCTCTCTCTACATCCCCCTATCCTGCCTGTCTCCGGCTTGCTGACCACCCCCCCTCTAACTCTCTCCCTCTCTCTCTCTCTCTCTCTACATCCTCCTATCCTGTCCTGTCTCCGGCTTGCTGACCACCCCCCCTCTAACTCTCTCCCTCTCTCCCTCTCTCTCTACATCCTCCTATCCTGTCCTGTCTCCAGCTTGCTGACATCTCTCTCTCTCTGTCTCTCTCTGTCTCTCTCTGTCTCTCTCTGTCTCTCTCTCTTTCTCGACATCCTCCTATCCTGTCCTGTCTCCGGCTTGCTGACCACCCCCCCTCTAACTCTCTCCCTCTCTCTCTCTCTCTCTCTACATCCTCCTATCCTGTCCTGTCTCCGGCTTGCTGACCACCCCCCCCTCTAAATCTCTCTCTCTCTCTCTCTCTACATCCTCCTATCCTGCCTGTCTCCGGCTTGCTGACCACCCCCCCTCTAACTCTCTCCCTCTCTCTCTCTCTCTCTCTACATCCTCCTATCCTGTCCTGTCTCCGGCTTGCTGACCACCCCCCTCTAACTCTCTCTCTCTCTCTCTCTCTCTCTACATCCTCCTATCCTGTCCTGTCTCCGGTTTGCTGACCCCTCTCTCTCTCTCTCTCTCCCTCTCTCTCTACATCCTCCTATCCTGTCCTGTCTCCGGCTTGCTGACCACCCCCCTCTAACTCTCTCTCTCTCTCTCTCTCTCTCTACATCCTCCTATCCTGTCCTGTCCTCCGGCTTGCTGACCACCCCCCCTCTAACTCTCTCTCTCTCTCTCTCTCTCTCTACATCCTCCTATCCTGTCCTGTCTCGGTTTGCTGACCACCCCCCTCTAACTCTCTCCCTCTCTCCCTCTCTCTCTACATCCTCCTATCCTGTCCTGTCTCCGGTTTGCTGACCACCCCCTCTCTCTCTCTCTCTCTCCCTCTCTCTCTACATCCTCCTATCCTGTCCTGTCTCCGGCTTGCTGACACCTCTCTCTCTCTCTCTCTCCCTCTCTCTCTACATCCTCCTATCCTGTCCTGTCTCCGGCTTGCTGACCCCCTCTCTCTCTCTCTCTCTCCCTCTCTCTCTACATCCTCCTATCCTGTCCTGTCTCCGGTTTGCTGACCACCCCCCTCTAACTCTCTCTCTCTCTCTCTCTCTCTACATCCTCCTATCCTGTCCTGTCTCCGGTTTGCTGACCCCTCTCTCTCTGCTCCACTGGGCGGTTGTCATTCTGCTCACTCGCCCTCACTGAGGTCTGGTTCATTCCCACGCTCGGCCTGCCCCTCTTTCCAGGGAACTCGTGGCGTTGTTGGCACAGCAGGTGGTGCCGCAGTAACTGGGCAGGGTGAGAGGGAGGGCTTGAGGTTGCGGTGGGTGCGAGCGGTTGCTTCGGAGCTGCTATAAATCGTCGTAAGTCTGCTGGAGCAGAGATCGCCCCTCGCCACCAATGTCAGTCAGCATGGACAACTTCCTGATATCCCTGCTCCTGCTGATTCCCGCCGGGAATGTTGTCGGTGAGCGGTTGAGGGCAGCCCAAGAGCCTCGTGACGGGTGGAGAGGCATCGGGGGATGTGGGCTTCGTAAATAGAGGCGTCGATAGAGACAGAGAGAGGGGATAGATACTGAGAGCCGGGGCATGAGGGAGAAATGGGGAGGGGGGAAATAGCAGATGGAGGGAGTCAGTCTGTCAGAGTGGGGCTCGGAGAGAGAGAGACAAGCACAGAGTTAGAGAAGGAGAGAGAGAGACCGAGAGAGAGACAGAAGGAGAAAGACACAGAGAGAGAGAGGACAGAAAGAGAGTTGAAGTTTGCTTGTGGTTTGTGAACGCAAATTCTCGAGGAGCAAGTGCAGAGCACAATAGATAATCCGACAGGGCAAGGGTATTTGTTAAACTTACTCCAGCTATGATTTTTCAGACTCTTGCACGGTCTGCCTGCAGAGAACCAGCGAAGCCTGTACCTGTGAGTTGAACTGTGGTAAGTCCCCACTTCGCAAGTGTGCACTGTTACACATTCGAGCCCTATGAAACAGGTACACAACTGGTTGTACTGAGGTAGTGCCGCACTGTCGGGTGGTCAGTACTGAGGGAGTGCCGCACTGTCGGAGAGTCAGTACTGAGGGAGTGCGACACTGTCAGAGAGTCAGTACTGAGGGAGTGCCGCACTGTCGGAGTGTCAGTACTGAGGGAGTGCCGCACTGTCGGAGAGTCAGTACTGAGGGATTGCGACACTGTCAGAGAGTCAGTACTGAGGGAGCGCCGCACTGTCGGAGGGTCAGTACTGAGGGAGTGCCGCACTGTCGGAGGGTCAGTACTGAGGGAGTGCCGCACTGTCAGAGGGTCAGTAC
>NW_027141078.1:433588-463588 GCF_036365525.1 Heterodontus francisci
TCTGATTCTCTCTCTCTCTCTCACTCTCTCATTGATTCTCTCTCTCTCTGTCCCTCTCTGACTCTCTTTCTCTGTCTCTCGGTTTCTATCCCTCTCTGTCTCTCTCTCTCTCTATCTATCTCTCCCTCTCTCTGACTCTCTCTCTCTGTCCCTCTTTCTCTCTCTCTCTCTGTGTCTCTCTCTCATTCCCTCTCTCTGATTCTCTCTCTGTCTTTCTCTATCTCTCTGCCTCTCTCTATCTTAATCCCTCTCTGTGCCTCTCCCTCTCTCTCTGTCTCATTCTCTGTCTCTCTCTGTCTCTCCCTCTGTGTGTCCATCTGTGTCTCTCTCTGTCTCTCTGTCTCTCTCTGTGTCTCTCTGTGTGTCTTTCTCTGTGTCTCTCACTATCTCTCTCTGTGTCTCTCTCTTTGTCTGTCTCTGTGTCTCTCTCCATCTCTCTCTCCATCTCTCTCTTTGGTCTCTCTCTCTGTCTCCCTGTCTCTCTGTCTCTGTCACTCTCTGTGTCTTTCTGTCTCTCCCTTCTGACTCACTCTCTGTCTCTGTGTCTCTCTCTTTTTGTCTCTCCGTCTCCATCTCCCGCTCTCTATCTCCCTCTCTCTCTGCCTCGCTCTCTCTCTCTGCATTTCTATCTCTCTCTCTGCCTCTCTCTCTCTCCCTGTCTCTCTGCATCTTTATTTCTGTATCTCTCTCTCTGTTTTTCTTTCTCTCTGTCACTCTGGCAATCTCTCTTTTTCCTTCTCTCTCTGTCCATCTCTCCAGCCCTCCCTTGCAGCGAGACCTGGGTGTTCTCGTACACCAGTCGCTGAAGATAAGCATGCAGGTGCAACAGATGGTAAAAAAGGCAAATGGTATGTTGGCCTTCATAGCGAGAGGATTCAAGTACAGGAGCAGGGATGTCTTACTGCAGTTATACAGGGCCTTGGTGAGGCCACACCAGAAATAGTGTGTGCAGTTTTCGTCCCCTTATCTGAGGAAAGATGTTCTTGCTATAGAGGGAGTGCAGCGAAGGTCTACAAGACCGATTCCTGGGATGGCGGGACTGCTGTAAGAGGAGAGATTGAGTCGGTTAGGATTATATTCGCTGGAGTTCAGAAGAGTGAGGGGGAGATCTCATAGAAACCTATAAAATTCTAACAGGACTTGACAGGGTAGATGCAGGAAGGATGTTCCCGATGGTGGGGGAGTCCAGAACCAGGGGTCATAGTCTAAGGATACGGGGTAAACCTTTCAGGACTGAGATGAGGAGACATGTCTTCACCCAGAGAGTGGTGAGCCTGTGGAATTCGCTACCACAGAAAGCAGATGTGGCCAAAACATTGTATGTTTTCAAGAAGGAGTTAGATATAGCTCTTGGGTCTAAAGGGATCAAAGGGTATGGGGGAAAGCGGGAACTGAGCTGGATGATCAGCCATGATCATAATGAATGGCGGAGCAGGCTCGAAGGGCCGAATGGCCTACTCCTTCTCCTAGTTTCTATGTTTCTCCCTTTGCCATTGCCTCTCTCCCCCTCAATGCTAATAAATTACCCCAACACATGAGCTCTTATCTTGTGTAGTACACTTTGATGTGGCCCCTTATCGAATGCCTTTTGGAAATCTAAATATACTACATCTACCGGTTTCCCTTCATCTACCCTCCTTGTTAGATCCTCAAAGAACTCGAATAAATTTGTTACACACCGTTTCCCTTTCACAAAACTATGTTGTATTATGATTTTCCATATGTTCTGCCACTAATCTCTGAATGATGGATTCTGGCATTTTCCCAGTGACTGACATTCAGCTCAACGGTCGAGAATTTCCTGATTTCTGTCTCCCTCCATTCTTGAATAGAGGTGTTACATTTGTGCTTTTCTAATCCGCTGGGAACTTTCCAGGATCGAGCGAATTCTGGAAGATTACAACCAATGCATCCACTATCTCTGCAGCCTCCTCATTCAAGACCCTAAGATGCAGGTGATGTTCGTCCCTCCTTTTTGCCTCCTGATTTTCGGCTATTTTTCGGGTACCTTTTGTGTCTTCCACTCTGAAGACAGATACAAAACACTTCTTCAGTATCGCTCCTATTTCCTTGTTTCTCCATTATAAATTCCCCAGGGAACCAGCATTTACTTTAGCTACTCTCCTCCTTTTTCAGACTTGTTGCAGCTCTTCCTGTTTTGAGGTATTTTCCTCTGTCAACGCGCGTTGGTGTTTTCTGTCTACTTGCAGGAATGTTTTGGTGATTCCCATATTGCTTTCTCACCCTGTCTTTTCTTTTTCAGTCACCACCCCCACCCCCCCGAGGAACCCATTTGAGCTCCTGCCGGAATCACGACTGCGACTATGATAGACTCTCCCGCCGAGGCAGAAGATCTCTTCTCTCGGATGCTTTGCCCGGGTGGCTTTCGGGGGAGGGGAAATGAACGCGGAGCCTGTAAACTGATCAGCACACTTTAATAAAACGTGCCACACGCAAAGGCCAGCTGTCTGTCTGTACACGCACTCGCGCGCCCGTGACGCGATTAACCGCCGGGCGTCGCCACGACTGGCTAGGCGTCCTCCTCGCCACTGTCGGAGCTCTCGTGCTGCCTCATAGTGGTCTCAATCCAGTCCAGATACCGTCCCACGTCGGTGTAGACACCGTAACTGCCGCACTGCTGGGGGCCGAAGGAAACGATGCCTCGCACCACGTGCCGGGACGGGTCCCGGGGGTCCGTGAACACATAGGGACCGCCGCTGTCTCCTTGGCAGGAGTCGGTCCCCGCCACCCCGGCACAAATCATGTTGGCCGTAAAGACTGGCTTTTTGCCCTTGTAGTCGGAACGCTCACATTTGCCCATCGAGACGATGGGGACTTGGGCATATTGGAGGAAGATGGCCAGATCTCTCAGCTCCGTCCTCCCCCACCCTGCGATGTAGCCCAGCGTCCCCTTCCCCGGCGGCGAGGCCTCGCCCGGCTCAGGCAGGCAGACCGGCGACACGTTGGGGCCCAGTCTGACCCCCCGCTGTAACTTGACCAGGGCGATGTCGTGGTCAAAATTGGGCCGCGAGCCCCCGCCCTCCGCTTGCCTCCTGTAGCCTGGGTGGACGATGGCCCGCTCCATCGGGAAGGTGCCGCCGGCCTGTGTGTCCCTCAGGTCCACCAGACCGCCCCGCACCTGCGCCCAGGCCGAGCGGTCGAAGAGGTGGGCGGCCGTCAGCACCCAGTCGTCGGAGACCAGGGCTCCCCCGCCCATCTCGCCGCTGCCGGTGAACAGGCGCACCTGCCAGGGGAAGAAGCCCAGCTCCGCCCGCTTGCCGCCGAAGATACGCCCGGTTTCCGTGGAGAGTCGGCATTTCCCGCAGACTGTGGAGAGAGAGAGAGAGAGAGGACAATCAGAGTTGGGGGGTGGGGGGGGTGGGTGTTGAACATTTCCCAAATGGCTTTAACATTTCTCAGCTACCACCAACCCCCCCCCCCACTCCGCACCCCGCCATCTCCCCGCTTTTTTCCCGGCGGGTATTCGACTGGGGGAGGCGGCACACTGCGGGAAGTGAGAGGAGGATTGGGAGGGGTGGAGCAGAGCACTTTCAGAGACACAGCATAGACACAGTGCACCGAACGGCCTCCTCCCATGTTCCGATTCCACCCACTATTGCTCCTGTCAATATTTACCTGGCTTGCACGTGGGCAGGACGTTCCGCCCACTGGCGACATCGACCCAGTCCGCATCAGCTGAGCATTTGAAAACAGCTAGTGGGGCAAATGACATGAAGGGAGAGGTATCAGTTAGAGAGAGAGGGCTATGTACAGTCACACTCTATTTCCGGACCGAACGGGGCCGGAACCAAACCAAACCCCAACTCTTACACCCTGCCACTGTCAATTGTACCCGCCAGGGACTGATCCTGATTTTTAACACACATCGTTTATTCCCCGTAACTATCCTGCACTCACTGTAAATTTGCTGGACAACTCCGCAGACCTTGCTGTAGTTTCGCTCATGAGTTACAGTTTGCTGTAGTTCATAGAGGCTCCTTATTAAAAAAAATAGATCCTGTAGACTGTTTGGTGCGCTTTTTCAATAGACTTTCTTTGCTGTAGTTGGTAGAAGAGCTTTATAAATAGATCCTGTAGACTGTTTGGTGCGCTTTTTAAATAGACTTTCTTTGCTGTAGTTGGTAGAAGAGCTTTATAAATAGATCCTGTAGACTGTTTGGTGCGCTTTTTAAATAGACTTTCTTTGCTGTAGTTGGTAGAAGAGCTTTATAAATAGATCCTGTAGACTGTTTTCTGCCGAGCGCTGGTTAACGAGAGGCATCATCGACCCATATTTACAAATAAGGAGCCTAACACACTTGGGGCAGCAAACCCGAGGGGGGGGGTCACCTACCTGAAACGGAGGGCCATTCCGATCACCCCCGCCCCCAATCCTGAGATCCCGGTGTTCTGCTTCCAGCCCCAGCTCCGACCATCCGAAACATAACCCCTCCCCCCCAACCGCCACCGATTTCGATGTCCGCCGGCTCACGACGTTTGTGGGATCTTGCTGTGCGCTTCCCTCCGTCATCATTTAAAAAATAAAGTGCCTCACGGGCCCTGAAGCTTTTCGGGTGGGGGCACCTGAGCTTGCAATTACAAGTAGCAACGTCCAAAAGGGAACTGGATGTATACATTAAGGAGAGAAATATGTAGGGGGCGTGGGGAAAATGCAAGGTTGGGGTGGGTGGTAGGAGTGCGTGGTAGGGACTAATTGGATAGCAAGGACGATGGGTGGAATGGCCTAATCCTGCGCTGCATTATCACATAACATCCTGACGAGGGAGAAGTGCACTATCCTTACCATTTCCTTCGAGTTTATAATATGGTTCCTCGCAGCTGTAAGTGTTTTGGAACCTGTAAACCGTCTCCGTGAAGTTCTCATTTCCGTTCTTCAGTTTTGTGGGGGGTCCGCAGTTCACCGCTGTGACAGGGAGATAGACAAACATTGAGCCAAGTAGGAGCTGCACCTTTCGGAGGGCCTTATCTCAATCCCAATTTGTGTTTCTCTATTTAATTATATATATTCAAATTACCTACTTAACCTATTTTCCCCATGCGCTTCCGCCAACCCTTGCCTCCATACCTTTACAATTGCCTTTATTTAAGTTCAAGGCACGAGTTGCAGACCCAAGATCCCCGCCTTCACACTGAACGCGAAACACAATATGTTATGATCACTCTTCCCTCCCGAGATCACGTATTCTTGCAAGCCCCCATTCTTTCTAGGCTTACGCTCTGTCCCACAGTGTAGCCACTGTTAGTGGGGGTGGGGGGGGGGGAGTGATAAATGACTCCCACCACAGGATCGTAGGAGCACAGAAATAGGGGTAGGCCATTCAGCCCATCAAACCCGCTCCGGAATGGAACAGAGCAGAACGGCACACAGTACTCCAGGGTGCGGTCTAACCAACAGCAATGCATTCAAGTGTTTGAAGGATTTAAGGAGTAAGTTAAAGAGAGGGTAGTGAGGCTGATCCTTTGTGAACCCATAGAGTTAGTTGACTTACGCTGACAGGCGTACGAGCTCCTGTTCCAAGTTCCATCTTTCTGACAGTACACCGTGGCCGAGTCGATGGGCATATTGTTCTGATTTTCCTGCGTACCACAATTAAACGACACTGTTTTACATCAAGGAATAGTGTGGAAGCAGAGCGCCAGTTCCCGAGAGTCGGGGGTAAGCTGCGGATCCGTGCAAATGGAAAAGGGAGAGATAGAGAGAGAGATAGAGGTGTGGCTGAGTGTTGTGATAGAGAGAGACACTGACAGAGAGAGATAGAGAGAGGAGTGACTGAGTGTAGTGATAGAGAGAGACACTGGCAGAGAGAGATAGAGAGAGGTGTGACTGAGTGTAGTGATAGAGAGAGACACTGGCAGAGAGAGATAGAGAGAGGAGTGACTGAGTGTAGTGATAGAGAGAGACACTGGCAGAGAGAGATAGAGAGAGGAGTGACTGAGTGTAGTGATAGAGAGAGACACCGGCAGAGAGAGATAGAGAGAGGAGTGACTGAGTGTAGTGATAGAGAGAGACACTGGCAGAGAGAGATAGAGAGAGGAGTGACTGAGTGTAGTGATAGAGAGTGACACTGGCAGAGAGAGATGGAGAGAGGTGTGACTGAGTGTAGTGATAGAGAGAGACACTGGCAGAGAGATAGAGAGAGGAGTGACTGAGTGTAGTGATAGAGAGAGACACTGGCAGAGAGATAGAGAGAGGAGTGACTGAGTGTAGTGATAGAGAGAGACACTGGCAGAGAGAGATGGAGAGAGGTGTGACTGAGTGTAGTGATAGAGAGAGACACTGGCAGAGAGAGATAGAGAGAGGAGTGACTGAGTGTAGTGATAGAGAGAGACACTGGCAGAGAGAGATAGAGAGAGGAGTGACTGAGTGTAGTGATAGAGAGAGACACTGGCAGAGAGAGATAGAGAGAGGAGTGACTGAGTGTAGTGATAGAGAGAGACACCGGCAGAGAGAGATAGAGAGAGGAGTGACTGAGTGTAGTGATAGAGAGAGACACTGGCAGAGAGAGATAGAGAGAGGTGTGACTGAGTGTAGTGACAGAGAGATACACCGGGAAAGAACACAACGGCGTGCCAGCAGTGGCCAGGCTTAAAGGACACACAATATTCCCGGCAGTTTTCCTAAAGGAGTGCACACATTAAAGGGTAAGTTCTTACATAAAGCTCAAATCCAGCCTGGCAGCGCAATTGCACAGAATCCTTGTAATCGTACTCCGCCTTCCGTGGTCGAATGACGTAATGCTCCAAGATATCCAGGGGGCATTGCTTGGCTGAGGATGGGACATAGTGGAAACGATGTCAGATATCAACAGGGCATGAATAATGCGCTGACCAAATAAAAGAGCGCGGGAGGAGGCCATTCTGGCCATCAGGCTTGTGCCAGCTCAGTGAGAGCGGCATCTAAAGAATGTCTGTCCCCGTATCTCTGTTAATTTTTCCAGTTCATGTATACTCCCGATTCCCCTTTCGAATGTTACTGTGGAAACTCCTTCCGCCGCACTTTTCGGGCAGTGCGTTCCAGATCCCAATAACTCGTGCGTCAAAAAAATATTTCTCACCCCGCACACACTCCCCCCTCTCCCCCGCCTGTGTCTTTTACTGATTGGCTTCAATTTGGGCCCCTCCAGGAGGGTCACTACTGAGGGAGCGCCGCACTGTTGGAGGTTCGGTACTGAGGATGTGCCGCACTGTCAGAGGGTCAGTACTGAGGGAGTGCCGCACTGTCAGAGGGTCAGTACTGAGGGAGTGCCGCACTGTCAGAGGGTCAGTACTGAGGGAGTGCCGCACTTTCGGAGGGTCAGTACTGAGGGTGCGCCACGCTGTTGGAGGGTTGGTACTGATGGAGTGCCGCACTGTCGGAGATGCCGTCTTTCAGGATAGAAGGAGCGTCAGAGCCCCCGAATGGCCTCATAATCTCACCCGTTGATCTGTACGTGATCTTCCATCCTTTCCTCTCCCCTTCTCCATCTGTCTTGAAAGTAATCTCGACCACGTTTGACAAGAGGTCCTGTATAATTGGTGCCTGGGTTCCACAGAAGGGCCCATACTCCTTTGTCCCGGACGTGACCTGAAATCAGGTGGGGGGGGGGGGGGGGTGGGGTGGGGAAATGGAATCCACATTCGGGGGCAGAATGCCGAAATAGTTACTGGGCGATACAGTTCCCTCAAACAGCAATCACTTCATCAAATTCCCCCCCCTGGCCCACCACCCCGGGTAAGAGAGAAGACAGAGTGAACAGCGGGCTGCCGGGAATCGTGTGCAGCAGTGGCGAGGCAGCTAGATGACTGGGGAGGCGGCGCGGTTCCAGGTTCCGTTCCTCCTGAGCCGGAAAGACAACGGGCGCTGGCTGCACGGCGGGGGCGGGTGTGGGGACACCCCCGGGGAGAGCCCGGGCTGGCTGCTCGACTGCGAGGAGCATCACCTGCAGATTCATGGTGAGCGGAACTGGGGGTTGGGTGGGGGGGGGGGGCGTGTGGTGTTGGTGGGAGGCACTGATTGTCTGTGCCCCATCCCTCCCCACGCCCCAGTGCGATCTGGCCCCTTCAAATTCCCCCAGAGAATTGGAGTGACAAGGGTGCTGAATGGGCCTCCTCCTGTTCTTGTCACACTTGCTGCAGGGTGCGACAGGACAAAAGAGGTCAGTACTGTACCTTTAAGACATCGGACCTGCAGCCGGTGGAAGGGTCCCCTTCCACGTCGAAATCCCCATCGAATTCCAGCAGCAGCTCAAATCCTCTCTCAATCTGAATCCGGTAATGGCACTCGGAATTCTCCGCGTATGCCTCCGGATAGTCGGGACTGGTGATGAGGCCTTTGAATCGTCTGAAGACTTGGCCGCTGCAGTTCACTGGCAAAGGAAAAGCAAAGGGGCACATGTCAGAGAGGATGTGTGTGTTCAGTGTGTCCCGGAACACGCCCTCCTGTCCGGGGGCTGCAGGAGGTTACAGAGATAGGGAGGGTTTGTAGGGGCTGGGGGAGGTTACAGAGATACGGAGGGTTTGTCAGGAGCTGGAGGAGGTGACAGAGTTAGAGACGGTTGTAGGGGGCTGGAGGAGGTGACAGAGATAGGGAGGGTTGTAGGGGGCTGGAGGAGGTTACCAAAATAGGGAGTGTTGTAGGGGCTGGAGGAGGTTACAGGGATAGGGAGGGTTGTAGGAGTTTACACAGATAGGGAGGGTACAGCCCCTTGAACCGTGCGGCACTCCCTCAGTACTGACTCTCCGACAGTGCGGCACTCCCTCAGTACTGACAATCCGACAGTGCGGCACTCCCTCAGTACTGACCCTCCGACAGTGCGGCACTCCCTCAGCACTGAGCCTCCGACAGTGCGGCACTCCCTCAGTATTGACCCTCTGACAGTGCGGCGCTCCCTCAGTACTGACACTCCAACAGTGCATCACTCCCTCAGTACTGACCCTCCGACAGTGCGGCTCTCTCTTAGTATTGACCCTCCGACAGTGCGGCTCTCTCTCAGTATTGACCCTCCGAGAGTGCGGCACTCCCTCAGTATTGACCCTCCGACAGTGCGGCTCTCTCTCAGTACTGTCGGAATGCAGCCCCAGCTTCTCCAGTCTGTCTCATTCCCAGACCCATTCTCGTGAATCTGTTTTTTTTCCCACCCTCTCTGATACCTTCACATCCTGTCTGATGCCGGGCTGTGTGTTGAGAGGAGGGAAGGTCGAGAGGAGATTTGATCGAGAATGGTTAGGATCTGGAATGTGCTGACCGAGGGTGTGTTGGAGGAAGGTGCAATTGAGGCTATCAAAAGGAAATCGGATAAAAAGCCAAAGGAAATTATTTGCAGGGGGGAGAAGGCAGTGGGGTGAGACACAGCACGTTGCTGCTGCAGAAGGCTAGCATGCACACGAGGGGCCGAAGTGCCTCATTCTGCGCTGTAGCGATTCACTGAAAGACTGTAAGGGATAACCTTACCTGCACAAATTCGTTGGTTTTCCTGCAGGAAGTACCCGGGACGACAGGAGCAATGAAAGCCTCCAATATAGTTGTTGCACTGATGGCTGCAGGGGTCCTCCTCCTCACACTCATCGATATCTGGGATGAATGGGAAATTCGGGAGTTATCTGCGGATTCCCTCATTCACGCCGGGAACCGCTGGTGCCCACACCACCACCCCGTCCCCGGTGCTGCTGATCATAGCACAGTCCCCACGGGCCCCAAGTTTCTCCCATATCTGGGGATGGGAGAGCCTGGAGGATGTGCGGGGTTAGAAGAGAGAGATTGAACTGTCTTGTGTGAAAGACAGACAGAAACAAACATGTGCACACAAATACTCTCTCTCACAGACACACAAATACACAAACACAAATACACACACACAAATACTCCTCTCACACACACACAAATACACAAACACAAATACACACACACAAATACTCCTCTCACACACACACAAATACACAAACACAAATACACACACACAAATACTCTCTCTCACACACACACACAAATGCTCCCTCTCACACACACACAAATACACACACACAAATACTCTCTCTCACAGACACACAAATACACAAACACAAATACACACACACAAATACTCCTCTCACACACACACACACACAAATGCTCCCTCTCACACACACACAAATAGACACACAAAAATACGCTCTCTCACACAAACACAAATACACACACACAAATACTCTCTCACACACACACACAAATACTCCTCTCACACACACACACACACAAATAGACACACAAAAATACGCTCTCTCACACAAACACAAATACACACACAAATAATCTCTCTCACAAACACAAAAATACACACACACAAATACTCTCTCTCACACACACACACAAATGCTCCCTCTCACACACACACAAATAGACACACAAAAATACGCTCTCTCACACCAGCACAAATACAGACACAAATAGTCTCTCTCACAAACACAAAAATACACACACACAAATGCTCTCTCTCACACACTCACAAATACACACACACACATGCTCTCTCTCTTACACACACAAATAAACACACAAATACTCTCTCTAACAGACACAGCAATACACACACACAAATGCTCTCTCTCTCACACAATCACAAATACCCTCACATACACAAATACTCTCTCTCACACACACAAATGCTCTCTCAGACACACACACAAATAGACAAACACAAATGATCTCTCTCACACACACACACAAACACTCTCTCACACACACACACACAAACAGTCTCACACACACAAACACCATCTTTCACACACACTCTATTACACACACACAAACGCTCTCTCACACACACACAAATACACACACAAATAATCTCTCTCACAAACACAAAATAACACACACACAAATGCTTTCTCTCACACACACTAATACACACACACAAATGCACTACCTCAAACAAACACAAATACAAACACACAAATGCTCTCTCTCACACACACACAAATAGACACACACAAATACACACACACAAATACACTCTCACACACACACAAATACACACAAACAAGTACCCTCTCTCGCACACACACAAATACACACACACAAAAACTCTCTCTCACACACACACACAAATAGACACACACAAATACTCTCTCTCACACACGCACAGATACACACACACAAATACTCTCTCTCAAACAGACACAAATAAACACACATAAATGCTCTCTCTCACACACACACAAATACACTCTCTCACACACACACAAATGCTCTCTCTCAAGCAGACACAAATAAACACACCCAAATATTCTCTCTCACACGCACACAAATACACACACACAAATGCTCTCTCTCACAGACACACAAATAGACAAACACAAATGCTCTCTCTCACACACACAAATATACACACACAAATACTCTCTCTCACACAAATACTCTCTCTCACACACACACAAATACTCGCACACACACAAATACTCTCTCTCACACATGCACAAATACTCTCACACACACAAATACTCTCTCATACACACACACAAATACTCTCACATACACAAATACTCTCTCGCACAGTCACACAAATACTCTCACACACACAAATACTCTCTCTCAGACATACACAAATAGACACCCACAAATGCTCTCTCAAACACTCACAAATACCCTCACACACACAAATACTCTCTCTCACACACACACAAATAGACACACACAAATACTCTCTCTCTCACACACACAAATACACACAGAAATAATCTCTCTCACACCCACACAAATAGACACACACAAATGCTCTCTCTCACACACACACAAATACACAGACATACACAAATACTCTCTCTCACACACACACACAGTCTCACGCACACAAATACCATCTTTCACACACACTCAATTACACACACACAAATGCTCTCTCTCACACACACACAAATACACACAGAAATAATCTCTCTCACAAACACAAAAATACACACACACAAATGCTCTCTCTCACACACACACAAATACACACAGAAATAATCTCTCTCACAAACACACAAATACACACACACAAATGCTCTCTCTCACACAAACACAAATACACACACACAAATACCCTCTCTCACACACACACAAATACACACACAAATAGAAACACACAAATACTCTCTCACACACACACAAATACACACGCACAAATAATCTCTCTCTAACACACACAAATAAACACACACAGATGCTCTCTCTCACACACACAAAAATGGAAACACACAAATACTCTCTCACACACACACAAATACTCGCACACACACAAATACTCTCTCTCACACACACACAAATACTCTCACACACAAATACTCTCTCTCATACACACACAAATAGACACAAACAAATGCTCTCTCTCACACACACAAATACACATCCACAAATAATCTCTCTCACAAACAAACAAATACACAAACACAAATGCTGTCTCTCACACACTCACAAATACCCTCACACACACAAATACTCTCTCTCACACAAACACAAACACTCTCACACACACAAATACTCTCTCTCACACACACACAAATAGACACACACAAATGCTCTCTCTCGCACACACACAAATACACAGACACAAATACTCTCTCCCTCACACACACAAATAATCTCACACACACAAATGCTCTCTCTAACACACACACAAATACACACACACAAATACTCTCTCTCACACACACACAAATAGACACACACAAATGATCTCTCTCACACGCACACAAATACTCTCTCTCACACACACACAAATAATCTCACACACACAAATACCATCTTTCACATACACACAATTACACACACACAAATGCTCTCCCTCACACACACACAAATACACACACACAAATACTCTCTCTCACACACACAAATACACAGACACAAATACTCTCTCTCACGCAGACACAAGTACACACACAAAAATTATCTCTCTCACACACACACAAATAGACACACACAAATACTCTCTCACACACACACAAATACACACACACAAATACTCTCTCTCACACACACACAAATAGACACACACAAATGATCTCTCTCACACGCACACAAATACTCTCTCTCACACACACACAAATAATCTCACACACACAAATACCATCTTTCACATACACACAATTACACACACACAAATGCTCTCCCTCACACACACACAAATACACACACACAAATACTCTCTCTCACACACACAAATACACAGACACAAATACTCTCTCTCACGCAGACACAAGTACACACACAAAAATTATCTCTCTCACACACACACAAATAGACACACACAAATACTCTCTCACACACACACAAATACACACACACAAATACTCTCTCTCAAACAGACACAAATAAACACACACAAATACTCTCTCTCACACACACAAATACACAGACACAAATACTCTCTCTCACGCAGACACAAGTACACACACAAAATTTATCTCTCTCACACACACACAAATAGACACACACAAATACTCTCTCTCAAACAGACACAAATAAACACACACAAATGCTCTCTCTCACACACACACAAATAGACACACACAAATACTCTCTCTCAAACACACACAAATATGCACACACAAATACTCTCTCTAACACACACACAAATACTCACACACACACAAATACTCTCACATACACAAATGCTCTCTCTCACACAAACACAAATATACTCACACAAATACTCTCTCTCACACATATAAACTCTCTCTCACACACATAAATACTCTCTCCCACACACGCACAAATACTCTCACGCACACCAATACTCTCTCTCTCACACACACAAATACTCTCACATACACAAATACTCTCTCTCACACACACACAAATAGACACACACAAATACTCTCTCTCAGACATACACAAATAGACACCCACAAATGCTCTCATACACTCACAAATACCCTCACACACACAAATACTCTCTCTCACACACACACAAATAGACACACACAAATGCTCTCTCTCACACACACACAAATACACAGACACAAATACTCTCTCTCAAACACACACAAATACACACACACAAATACTCTCTCTCACACACACACAAATAGACACACACAAATGCTCTCTCTCACACACACACAAATACACAGACACAAATACTCTCTCTCAAACACACACAAATACACACACACAAATACTCTCTCTCACACACACACAAATACACACACACAAATACTCTCTCTCACACACACACAAATAGACACACACAAATGATCTCTCTCACTCACACAAACACACACACACAAATACTCTCTCTCACACACACACACAAACAGTCTCACACACACTCAAATACCATCTTTCACACACACATAATTGCACACACACAAATGCTCTCTCTCACACACCCAAATACACATGCACAAATACTCTCTCTCACACGCACACAAATACACACACACAAATTCTCTCTCTCACACACACAAATACTTTCTCTCAGACACACACACAAATACTCTCTCTCACACGCACACAAATACACACACACAGATTCTCTCTCTCACACACACACAAATACACACACAAATACTCTCTCTCACACACACACACACAACTACTCTCTCTCACAGACACACAAATACACAAATATAAATGCTCTCTCTAACACACACACAAAAACACACACACAAATAATCTCTCTCACACACACAAATACACACACACAAATGCTCTCTCTCACACACACACAAATACACACACGCAAATACTCGCTCTCACACACACACAAATACACACACACAAATGCTCTCTCTCACACACACACAAATACACACACACAAATGCCCTCTCTCACACACACACAAATACACACGCAAATACTCTCGCTCTCACACACACACAAATACGCACACACAAATGCTCTCTCTCACACACAGACAAATACACACACAAATACTCTCTCTCACACACACACAAATACAAACACAAATGCTCTCTCTCACACACACACATATACACACACACAAATACTCTCTCTAACACACACACAAATACACACACACAAATGCTCTCTCTCACACACTCATAAATAAACACACAAATACTCTCTCTCAAACACAAATGCTCTCTCTCACACACACACAAATAGACACAGACAAATACTCTCTCACACACACACACACAAATACACACACACAAATATACTCTCTCACACACACACACAAATAGTCTCTCTCACACACACAAATACTCTCTCTCACACACACAAATACTCTCTCCCCCACACGCACACAAATACTTTCTCTCACACACCCACACACACACAAATACTCTCTCTCACACACACAAATACTTTCTCTCAGACACAGACACAAATACTCTCTCTCACACGCACACAAATACACACACACAAATTCTCTCTCTCACACACACACAAATACACACACAAATAATCTCTCTCACACACACAAATACACACACACAAATGCTCTCTCTCACACACACACAAATACACACACACAAATACTCGCTCACACACACACAAATACACACACACAAATGCTCTCTCTCACACACACAAATACACACGCAAATACTCTCTCTCTCTCACACACACAAATACGCACACACAAATGCTCTCTGTCACACACACACAAATACACACACACAAACACTCTCTCTCACACACAAAAACAGACACACAAATGCTCTCTCTCACACACACACAAATACAGACACACAAATGCTCTCTCTCATACACACAAATACTCTCTCTCACACACACACAAATACACACACACAAATGCTCTCTCTCACACACACACACAAATACACACACACAAACACTCTCTCTCACACACAAAAACAGACACACAAATGCTCTCTCTCACACACAAAAATACACACACAACTACTCTCTCTCACACACACACAAATACAGACACACAAATGCTCTCTCTCACACACACACACAAATACTCTCTCTCACACACAAACAAATACACACACACAAATGCTCTCTCACACACACACACAAATACACACACAAATACTCTCTCTCACAGACACACATATATACACACACAAATGCTCTCTCACACACACACAAAAATACACACACACAAATACTCTCTCTCACACACAAAAACAGACACACAAATGCTCTCTCTCTCACACACACAAATACAGACACACAAATGCTCTCTCTCATACACACAAATACTCTCTCTCACACACACACAAATACACACACACAAACACTCTCTCTCACACACAAAAACAGACACACAAATGCTCTCTCTCACACACACACAAATACAGACACACAAATGCTCTCTCTCATACACACAAATACTCTCTCTCACACACACACAAATACACACACACAAATGCTCTCTCTCACACACACACACAAATACACACACACAAACACTCTCTCTCACACACAAAAACAGACACACAAATGCTCTCTCTCACACACAAAAATACACACACAACTACTCTCTCTCACACACACACAAATACAGACACACAAATGCTCTCTCTCACACACACACAAATACTCTCTCTCACACACAAACAAATACACACACACAAATGCTCTCTCTCACACACACACACAAATACACACACAAATACTCTCTCTCACAGACACACATATATACACACACAAATGCTCTCTCACACACACACAAAAATACACACACACAAATACTCTCTCTCACACACACAAATACACATAAACAAATGCTCTCTCTCACACACACACAAATACACACACAAAAATGCTCTCTCTCACACACACACAAATACACACACAAATACTCTCTCTCACACACACACAAATACACACACACAAATACACACACAAATGCTCTCTCTCACACACACACACAAATACACACACACAAATACTCTCTCTCTCACACACACACAAATACACACACAAATACTTTCTCTCACACACACACACAAATACTCTCTCTCACACACACAAATACTCTCTCTCACACACACAAATACTTTCTCTCAGACACACAGACAAATACTCTGTCTCTAACACACACAAATACTTTCTCTCACAAACACACACAAATTCTCTCACACACACAAATACACTCTTACTCACACACACTCACAAATATTATCTCATACACACACCCAATGTCACTCTCACTCACACACACATGCACAAATACTATCTCACACTCACACACACACAAATGCTTTCTCACACACACACAAATCCTCTCTCATACACACACAAATACTCTCTCCCACCCACACACCCAAATACAATCTCACTCACACACCCACACAAATACTCTCTATCACACACACAAAAACACTGTCACTCACACACACACACTAATACTATCACACACACACACAAATATTATCACACACACACACACACACACACACACACACACACACAAGTACTCTCTCATACACACACAAATAGTCTCTCATACACTAACACACACAAATGAACTCTCTCACGCACACACAAATAGACACACAAATATACTCTCTCTCACACACACACAAATACTCTCTCTCACATACACACAAATACACACACCCAAATGCTCTCTCTCACACCTATACAAATACACACACAAATGTTCTCTCTCACACACACACAAATACACACACAAATACTCTCTCTCACACACACACAAATACACACACCCAAATGCTCTCTCTCACACCTATACAAATACACACACAAATGTTCTCTCTCACACACACACAAATACAAACACAAATACTCTCTCTCACACACACACAAATACACACACACAAATGCTTTCTCTCACACACATACAAATACACGCACAAATGCTCTCTATCACACACACACAAATAGACACACTCAAATACACTCTCTCACACACACAAATACTTTCTCTCACACACACACACAAATACTCTCTCACACACACACAAATACTCTCTCTCTCACACAAATACTCTCTCACACGCACAAACACTTGCTCTCCCACACACACAAATACTCTCTCTCACACACACACAAAAATCCTCTCTCACACACACAAATACTCTCTCCCACACACACTCAAATACTCTCTCTCTCACACACACAAATACTCTCTCTCACACACACACAAATACTCTGTCACACACACAGACAAATACTCTCTCACACACACACACAAATACTCTCCCTCACACACACAAATACTCTCTCCCCCAGACACACACAAATAATTTCTCTCACACACACACAAACACACAAATACTCTCTCTCACACACACAAATACTTTCTCTCAGACACACACACAAATACTCTCTCTCACACATGCAAATACTTTCTCTCACACACACACACACACACGAATCCTCTCTCTCACACACACAAATACTTTCTCTCAGACACACACACAAATACTCTCTCCCACACACACACACAAATACTCTCTCACACACACACAAATACTTTCTCCCACACACACACACAAATACTCTCTCCCACACACACACACAAATACTCTCTCACACACACACAAATACTTTCTCCCACACACACACACACACACAAATACTCTCTCCCACACACACACACAAATACTCTCTCACACACACACAAATACTTTCTCCCACACACACACAAACACAAATACTCTCTCTCACACCCACTCACAAATACTTTCTCTCAGACACACACACACACAAGTATTCTCTCTCACACACACAAATACTCTCTCTCACACAGACAAATACTTTCTCTCAGACACACATACAAATACTCTCTCTCACACACGCAAATACTTTCTCTCACAAGCACACACACACACGAATCCTCTCTCTCACACGCACAAATACATTGTCCCACACACACACACACAAATACTCTCTCACACACACGCAAATACTTTCTCTCGCACGCACACACACACGAATCCTCTCTCTCACACACACAAATACTTTCTCCCACACACACACACACGCACACAAATACTCTCTCTCACACACACAAATACTTTCTCCCACACACACACACACAAATACTTTCTCTCACACACACACAAATACTTTCTCCCACACACACAAATACTTTCTCCCACACACACACACACACAAATACTCTCTCTCACACACACAAATACTTACTCTCAGACGCACACACAAATACTCTCTCTCACACATGCAAATACTTTCTCTCACACACACACACGAATCCTCTCTCTCACACACACAAATACTCTCTCTCACACACACCCAATGTCACTCTCACTCACACACACGTGCACAAATATTATCTCACACACACACACACGCACAAATATTCTCTCACACTCACACACTCACAAATACTATCTCACACTCACACACACACACAAATGCTCTCTATCACACACACAAATACACTCTCACTCACACACACACACACAAATATTATCACACACACACACAAACACACACACACAAGTACTCTCTCATACACACACACAAATACTCTCTCATACACACACACAAATACACTCTCACTCACACACACACACAAATATTATCACACACACACAAACACACACACACAAGTACTCTCTCATACACTCACACAAATCCTCTCTCATACACAAACAAATACTCTCTCCCACCCACACACCCAAATACACTCTCACTCACACAGACACACAAATACTCTCTATCACACACACAAATACACTCTCACTCACACACACACACAAATATTATCACACACACACACAAACACACACACACAAGTACTCTCTCATACACACACACAAATACTCTCTCATACACACACAAATACACTCTCACTCACACACACACACAAATATTATCACACACACACACAAACACACACACACAAGTACTCTCTCATACACACACACAAATACTCTCTCATACACACACAAATACTCTCTCCCACACACACACACCAATATTCTCTCCCCCCCACACACACAAATACTCTCTCCCACACACACAAATACTTTCTCCCACACACACACACAAATACTCTCCCTCACACACACACACACACAAATACTCTCTCTCTCTCACACGCAAATACTTTCTCTCACACACACACACACACTCTCGAATCCTCTCTCTCACACACACAAATACATTCTCCCACTCACACACAAGTACTTTCTCTCACACACACACACACACACACACAAATACTCTCTCTCTCTCACACGCAAATACTTTCTCTCACACACACACACACACTCTCGAATCCTCTCTCTCACACACACAAATACATTCTCCCACACACACACACCCACACAAATACTCTCTCTCACACACACAAATACTTTCTCTCTCTCACACACACAAATACTTTCTCTCACACACACACAAATGCTCTCTCTCACACACACACAAATACACACACACAAATACAAAGACACAAATACAAAGACACAAATGCTCTCTCTCACACACACACAAATACACATACAAATTCTCTCTCTCACACACACACAAATACACACACAAATACTCTCTCTCACACACACACACACAACTACTCTCTCTCACAGACACACAAATACACAAATATAAATGCTCTCTCTAACACACACACAAATATACACACACAAATAATCTCTCTCACACACACAAATACACACACACAAATGCTCTCTCTCACACACACACAAATACACACACACAAATGCTCTCTCTCACACACACTCAAATACACACGCAAACACTCTCTCTCTCACACACACACAAATACGCACACACAAATGCTCTCTGTCACACACACACAAATACACACACAAATGCTCTCTCTCACACACACACATATACACACACACACAAATACTCTCTCTCACACACTCACAAATAAACACACAAATACTCTCTCACACACACACACAAATAGTCTCTCTCACACACACAAATACTTTCTCTCAGAC
This sequence comes from Heterodontus francisci, assembly GCF_036365525.1. NCBI lineage: Eukaryota > Metazoa > Chordata > Chondrichthyes > Heterodontiformes > Heterodontidae > Heterodontus > Heterodontus francisci. The sequence goes on from NW_027141078.1 coordinate 454,455, forward strand.
ACACACACACACACAAATACTCTCTCTCAGACACACACACACACAAATACTCTCTCTCACACACACAAATACTCTCTCCCCCACACGCACACAAATACTTTCTCTCACACACCCACACACACACAAATACTCTCTCTCACACACACAAATACTTTCTCTCAGACACACACACAAATACTCTCTCTCACACACACAAATACTTTCTCTCAGACACACACACAAATACTCTCTCTCCCACACACAAATACTCTCTCTCACACACACAAATATTCTCTCTCCCACACACAAATACTCTCTCTCACACACACAAATATTCTCTCTCACACACACAAATACTTTCTCTCACACACACACACAAATGCTCTGTCTCTCACACACACAAATACACTCTCACTCACACACACGAGCACAAATATTCTCTCACACTCACACACACACACACAAATGCTTTCTCACACTCACACAAATCCTCTCTCATACACAAACAAATACTCTCTCCCACCCACACACCCAAATACACTCTCACTCACACAGACACACAAATACTCTCTATCACACACACAAATACACTCTCACTCACACACAACACAAATATTATCACACACACACACAAACACACACACACAAATACTCTCTCCCACACACACACACAAATACTCTCTCCCACACACACACACCAATATTCTCTCCCCCCCACACACACAAATACTCTCTCTCACACACACACACAAATACTCTCTCTCCCACACACACACACACAAATACTCTCTACCCCACTCACACACAAGTACTTTCTCTCACACACACACACACACACAAATACTCTCTCTCTCTCACACGCAAATACTTTCTCTCACACACACACACACACACACACACTCGAATCCTCTCTCTCACACACACAAATACATTCTCCCACACACACACACCCACACAAATACTCTCTCTCTCTCACACGCAAATACTTTCTCTCACACACACACACGATTCCTCTCTCTCACACACACAAATACTTTCTCTCACACACACACACAAATACACTCTCACTCACATACACACACACACACACACAAATATTCTCTCATACACACGCCCAAAGAGACTCTCACTCACACACACACAGACAAATACTCTCTCTCTCACACACGCACAAATACTCTCCCTCACACGCACACAAATACTCTTTCTCTCCCACACACACAAATACTCTCTCTCACACACTCACACAAATACTGTCTCTCCCACAGACACAAATACACTCTCCCACACACACAAATACTCTCTTCCACACACACACAGACAAATACTCTCTCTCACACACACAAATACTCTCTCTCACACACACAAATACTCTCTCTCACACACTCACACAAATACTGTCTCTCCCACAGACACAAATACACTCTCCCACACACACAAATACTCTCTTCCACACTCACAAATACTCTCTCCCACACACACAAATACTCTCTCTCACACACAAATACTCTCTCACACACACAAACACTTGCTCTCCCACACACACAAACACTTGCTCTCCCACACACACAAACACTTGCTCTCCCACACACACAAATACTCTCTCTCACACACACACAAAAATCCTCTCTCAAACACACAAACACTTGCTCTCCCACACACACAAATACTCTCTCTCACACACACACACAAATACTGTCTCTCCCACACACACAAATACACTCTCCCACAGACACAAATACACTCTCCCACACACACAAATACTCTCTTCCACACTCACAAATACTCTCTCCCACACTCACAAATACTCTCTCACACACACACAAATACTCTCTCTCACACACACACAAAAATCCTCTCTCAAACACACAAACACTTGCTCTCCCACACACACAAATACTCTCTCTCACACACACACACAAATACTGTCTCTCCCACACACACAAATACACTCTCCCACACACACAAATACTCTCTCCCACACACACACAAAAATCCTCTCTCAAACACACAAACACTTGCTCTCCCACACACACAAATACTCTCTCTCATACACACACAAATACTCCCTCCCACACACACACAGATACTCTCTCCCACACTCACACAAATACTCTCTCTCACACACACACACAAATACTCTCTCTCACACACGCACACAAATACTCTCTCTCCCACACACACACAAATACTCTCTCTCACACACACACAAATACTCTCTCTCACACACACACACAAATACTCTCTCCCACACACACACAAATACTCTCTCTCACACACACACAAAAATCCTCTCTCAAACACACAAACACTTGCTCTCCCACACACACAAATACTCTCTCTCACACACACACACAAATACTGTCTCTCCCACACACACAAATACACTCTCCCACACACACAAATACTCTCTCCCACACACACACAAAAATCCTCTCTCAAACACACAAACACTTGCTCTCCCACACACACAAATACTCTCTCCCACACTCACACAAATACTGTCTCTCCCACACTCACACAAATACTCTCTCTCACACACACACACAAATACTCTCTCTCACACACGCACACAAATACTCTCTCTCCCACACACACACAAATACTCTCTCTCACACACACACAAATACTCTCTCTCACACACACACAAATACTCTCTCTCACACACACACACAAATACTCTCTCCCACACACACACAAATACTCTCTCTCACACACACACAAAAATCCTCTCTCAAACACACAAACACTTGCTCTCCCACACACACAAATACTCTCTCTCACACACACACACAAATACTGTCTCTCCCACACACACAAATACACTCTCCCACACACACAAATACTCTCTCCCACACACACACAAAAATCCTCTCTCAAACACACAAACACTTGCTCTCCCACACACACAAATACTCTCTCTCCCACACACACACAAATACTCTCTCTCACACACACACAAATACTCTCTCTCACACACACACAAATACTCTCTCTCACACACACACACAAATACTCTCTCCCACACACACACAAATACTCTCTCTCACACACACACACACAAATACTCTCTCCCACACTCACACAAATACTCTCTCCCACACACACAAATACTTTCTCTCAGATACACACACAAATACTCTCTCTCACACACACAAATACACTCTCACTCACATACACACACAAATATTATCACACACACACAAATACTCTCTCTCACACACACACATAAATCCTCTCTCCCACACACACAAATATTCTCTCTCACACACACACAAATACTCTCTCCCCCACACACACACAAATACTCTCCCTCCCACGCACACACAAATACTCTCTCCCACACACACAAATACTTTCTCTCACACACACACACAAATACTCTCTCACACACAAATACTCTCTCCCACACACACACAAATACTCTCTCCCACACACACAAATACTTTCTCTCAGATACACACACAAATACTCTCTCCCACACTCACACAAATACTCTCTCTCACACACACACACAAATACTCTCTCTCACACACGCACACAAATACTCTCTCTCCCACACACACACAAATACTCTCTCTCACACACACACAAATACTCTCTCTCACACACACACACAAATACTCTCTCCCACACACACACAAATACTCTCTCTCACACACACACAAAAATCCTCTCTCAAACACACAAACACTTGCTCTCCCACACACACAAATACTCTCTCTCACACACACACACAAATACTGTCTCTCCCACACACACAAATACACTCTCCCACACACACAAATACTCTCTCCCACACACACACAAAAATCCTCTCTCAAACACACAAACACTTGCTCTCCCACACACACAAATACTCTCTCCCACACTCACACAAATACTGTCTCTCCCACACTCACACAAATACTCTCTCTCACACACACACACAAATACTCTCTCTCACACACGCACACAAATACTCTCTCTCCCACACACACACAAATACTCTCTCTCACACACACACAAATACTCTCTCTCACACACACACAAATACTCTCTCTCACACACACACACAAATACTCTCTCCCACACACACACAAATACTCTCTCTCACACACACACACACAAATACTCTCTCCCACACTCACACAAATACTCTCTCCCACACACACAAATACTTTCTCTCAGATACACACACAAATACTCTCTCTCACACACACAAATACACTCTCACTCACATACACACACAAATATTATCACACACACACAAATACTCTCTCTCACACACACACATAAATCCTCTCTCCCACACACACAAATATTCTCTCTCACACACACACAAATACTCTCTCCCCCACACACACACAAATACTCTCCCTCCCACGCACACACAAATACTCTCTCCCACACACACAAATACTTTCTCTCACACACACACACAAATACTCTCTCACACACAAATACTCTCTCCCACACACACACAAATACTCTCTCCCACACACACAAATACTTTCTCTCAGATACACACACAAATACTCTCTCTCACACACACAAATACACTCTCACTCACATACACACACAAATATTATCACACACAAACACACACACACACACACACACAAATACTTTCTCTCACACACACACACAAATACTCTCTCACACACAAATACTCTCTCACACACACACACAAATACTCTCTCCCACACACACACGCACAAATACTCTCTCTCCCACACACACACAAATACTCTCTCCCACACACACAAATACTCTCTCCCACACACACACACACAAATACTCTCTCTCCCACACACACACAAATACTCTCTCTCCCACACACACACAAATACTCTCTCCCACACACACAAATACTCTCTCTCCCACACACACACAAATACTCTCTCCCACACACACAAATACTTTCTCTCCCACACACACACAAATACTCTCTCCCACACACACAAATACTTTCTCTCACACACACACACAAATACTCTCTATCACACACACAAATGCACTCTCACTCACACACACACATAAATACTCTCTCACACACAAATACTCTCTCTCCCACACACACACAAATACTCTCTCTCACACACACACACAAATACTCTCTATCACACACACAAATGCACTCTCACTCACACACACACATAAATACTCTCTCACACACAAATACTCTCTCTCCCACACACACAAATACTCTCTCCCACACACACACACACAAATACTCTCTCCCACACACACACTTTCTCTCACACACACACACAAATACTCTCTATCACACACACAAATGCATTCTCACTCACACACACACATAAATACTCTCTCACACACAAATACTCTCTCTCCCACACACACACAAATACTCTCTCTCCCACACACACAAATACTTTCTCTCCCACACACACACAAATACTCTCTCCCACACACACAAATACTTTCTCTCACACACACACAAATACTCTCTCCCACACACACACAAATACTCTCTATCACACACACAAATGCACTCTCACTCACACACACACATAAATACTCTCTCACACACAAATACTCTCTCTCACACACACACACAAATACTCTCTCTCACACACACACACAAATACTCTCTATCACACACACAAATGCACTCTCACTCACACACACACATAAATACTCTCTCACACACAAATACTCTCTCCCACACACACACAAATACTCTCTCCCACACACACAAATACTTTCTCTCACACACACACACAAATACTCTCTATCACACACACAAATGCACTCTCACTCACACACACACATAAATACTCTCTCACACACAAATACTCTCTCTCCCACACACACACAAATATTCTCTCTCACACACACAAATACTCTCTCTCCCACACACACACAAATACTCTCTCCCCCACACACACACAAATACTCTCTCTCCCACACACACACAAATATTCTCTCTCACACACACAAATACTTTCTCTCACACACAAATACTCTCTCCCCCACACACACAAATACTCTCTCCCACACACACACAAATACTCTCTCCCACACACACACACAAATACTCTCTCCCCCACACACACACAAATACTCTCTCTCCCACACACACACAAATACACTCTCACTCACACACACAAATACACTCTCACTCACACACATGCACAAATATTATCTCATACACACACCCAATGTCACTCTCACTCACACACACACACACAAATACTCTCTCACTCCCACACACACACAAATACACTCTATCACACACCCAAATACACTCTCACTGACACACACACACAAATACACTCTCACTCACACACACACAAATACACTCTATCACACACCCAAATACACTCTCACTCACACACACACACAAATACACTCTATCACGCACCCAAATACACTCTCACTCACACACACACACAAATACTCTCTCTCACACACACAAATACTCTCTCTCACACACACAAATACACTCTCACTCACACACACACACACACACAAATACGCTCTCACTCACACACGCACAAATATTATCTCACACTTACACACACACAAATATTATCTCACACCCACGCAAATACTCTCTCATACACACACAAATACTCTCACTCACACACCCAAATACACTCTCACTCACACACACACACAAATACTCTCTCACACACCCAAATACACTCTCACTCACACACACACACAAATACTCTCTCTCACACACACAAATGCACTCTCACTCACACACACACACACACACACACAAATACTCTCTCTCACACACATAAATACACTCTCACTCACACACACAAATACACTCTCACTCACAAACACACCCAAATACACTCTCACTCACACACACACACAAATACTCTCACACACCCAAATACACTCTCACTCACACACACACAAATACTCTCTCACACACCCAAATACACTCTCACACACACACACACACACAAATACTCTCACACACCCAAATACACTCTCACTCACACACACACACAAATACTCTCTCACACACCCAAATACACTCTCACACACACACACACACAAATACTCTCACACACCCAAATACACTCTCACTCACACACACACACAAATACTCTCTCACACACCCAAATACACTCTCAGTCACACACACACACACACAAATACTCTCTCTCACACACACAAATGCACTCTCACTCACACACACACACACAAATACTCTCTCTCACACACATAAATACACTCTCACTCACACACACAAATACACTCTCACTCACAAACACACACAAATACACTCTCACTCACACACACGCACAAACATTATCTCACACTCACACACACACAAATACTATCTCAGACACACACAAATACTCTCTCATACACACACAAATACTCTCTCTCACCCAAATACACTCTCACTCACACACACGCACAAATATTATCTCACGCTCACACACACACAAATACTCTCTCTCACCCAAATACACTCTCACACACTCACACACACAAATACTCTCTCATACACACAAATACTCTCTCTCACCCACACACCCAAATACACTCTCACTCACACACACGCACAAATATTATCTCACGCTCACACACACACACAAATACTCTCTCTCACCCAAATACACTCTCACACACACACACACACAAATACTCTCTCTCACACACACAAATACACTCTCACTCACACACACACACACACACCCAAATACACTCTCTCACACACACACACACACACACACACAAATGCTCTCTCTCACACACACAAATACACTCTCACTCACACACACACACACACCCAAAGACACTCTCACACACTCACACACACAAATACTCTCTCATACACACAAATACTCTCTCTCACCCACACACCCAAATACACTCTCACTCACACACACGCACAAATATTATCTCACACTCACACACACACACAAATACTCTCTCACACTCACACAATTACTATCCACACACACACACAAATACTCTCTCTCACCCACACACACACAAATACTCTCTCAGACACACACACACACACAAATACTCTCACACTCTCACGCACACAAATACTCTCTCACACACACACAAATACTCACTCCCACACACACACACACACACACACACACACAAATACTCTCACACTCACAAATACTCACTCCCACATACACACACAAATACTCTCACACTCTCATGCACACAAATACTCTCTCACACACACACACACACACAAATACTCTCACACTCTCACACACACAAATACTCTCTCACACACACACAAATACTCACTCCCACACACACACACACACACAAATACTCTCACACTCTCACACACACAGGTACTCTCGCTTTCACACACACACATGGACAAATACCCTCTCTCGATCGCACAGCCGGCGGCCTGATGCATAAACCTCACCGGTCTCTTACCAACTGCCGTGTAATAGGCCGTGAAGCCAGTGTATCTCTCCTCATTGGAGAAATCCGAGATGAAAGTCACCCGCATCCAGTTTCCAGACGTCTCGTACACCTGGGGGAATTGGAATTCTTTGCCGTCTCTGCTGGAGCTCCCGCAGATCGGAGGGTAGAGCGCCTCATCACAAAATATCTACAAGGCATCGGCCGAGGGTCCAGGGCGTATGGGGGCAGGGGGTAGGAGTGGAATAAACCACATAATTGTCAGTTTATTACAAAACAAGTCTTAACCAGTAATGAGCTAAAGCACAAACACACTGATTGAAATATTGAAGTGCCCTTTTCCCCTTAGACCCTCATACGCACAGACACACACCGGTTAACCAGAGAAATAAAAGGGATTTTTGTTTGACGCGCTCTTGCAAAGAAAGAAGTGCAGAACCACGCAAGCGGAGTACTTGTTCGTACGTGAAGGGGAAAAAAAGTTATGGGACGAGATGCTTTGTTTGGATTCGGCATTCCAAATTGCTTATCGACGGCTTTCACTGGGATCTTCCTGGAACAGTTCCTGCCAGGCAATATTGAAGATCAGTTTGGGTAGGCTTTCCAAGCGACGCAGCAAAAAATGCAACAATAATGGTTTCAGTTCCCGCACCGGTGATACACCGGGGTTGTGTAGGGTGGAAATAGAGACATGTTGTCGAAGATAGATAGAGAGATAGATAGAGAGTTAATACAGAGAAAGAGAGAGAGATGTAGAGAGAGAGAGATAGAGA